>NC_034601.1:86979626-86988850 GCF_900095145.1 Mus pahari | reverse complement strand
GTTTGGGGCAACATACCTGGGTGTATTTTACACAATAGGAGAATGGCTGATTTGCATATCTCTCTCTCTCTCTCTCTCTCTCTCTCTCTCTCTCTTTTATGTGAGTATACTGTCGTTTTCTTCAGACACAGAAAAGGGCATTGGGTTTCATTACAGATAGTTATGAGCCACCATGTGGTTGCTGGGAATTGAACTCATGACCTCTAGAAGAGCAGTTGTTGCTCTTAACTACTTAGCCATCTCTCCAACACTGCCCCCCTCCTCCCAGTTTTTTTGAGACAGGGTTTCTCTGTGTAGCCCTGGGTGTCCTGGAACTCTCTGTAGACCAGGCTGGTACTCAGAGGTGATCTCAGCATAGACATTGAATATTCATGTGGGTTCGGAGGTTACACTCTGGAATAGCAGCCAGTCTCTTGGTTCGGCCAGTTCATGCACCAAGTGGCCTGTGACAGTATCAGGGATACTATGCCTGGTGTAGCACCCTTGAGCCTTTATCGTTTCCTCTGCCACTCATCATCTGGCCAATAGGATTCGCTAATCTTTTGAATGCAGAAATTAAGGAGATGAGTCTCAGGCAATGAGTGGCTGAAGGGGAGATGCATCAGCTCTAGGCAAGTGAGCACAGAGCTCAGGGCAGTGGGAGATCTCAGTTGGAGGTTAATGACACAGGACGTCTTCAGATAGACTGCACTGTTCAGTGGGCTTTGCCTTGGTAATGCCCCAGGCAATGAGTATAGATGGAAAACAGGACCAGGGAATGAGCTCATGGAGGAAGAGGAGCATGTCTGAGCTCAGTGGGGCTGAAGAACCAGGACCAGTGCTCACTCTGCAAGGAGCACACAAGTTGATGGATTGTATTCAGTGATTATTTGGAAGTTTAGGATTTGACATACTTTTGCCAATAAGTTGCTAATTTGTTGGTCTCCCCTGCCCCCAAGATAGGGTCTCACTAGCATTGGTTGTCCAGGAGCTCACTATGTGGACTAGTCAGATGTCAGATCCACAGAGGTCCCCCACCTCTGCCTCCCAAGCGCTGGGATTAAAGGTGTGTGCTACCGTACCTTGCTATAAGTTTCTAATTTGAATGCTGGTGATTTAAGAAGAGAAGGAAGCAGAATAAACACAAATACAGTTCTAGGTTTTGTCCCCTGCTGTGGAAATGTAGATGTTATGATGATGGTGAAGTTAGTCTTTTATAATAGAATAGGCCCATACTGTCCTGTGGGGAGACCCTGCTAATTAAGGTCTCGGTCTACCATGTTCAGATAACTCATCTTAGCTTGGTACAAAAATGGAGGGCTCCCATTACCATCAGGGCGTACTCACCTCTGAGCCGGAGCCCCCATACCCTCTACCCGAGGAAGGTTGAGTAGTCCTTGGAAGACCTACAAGTTCAACTTCTTCTTTCCCAATAAGACCCTGATCAGTAAGTACCTGGGATTCTTGGAATGCCTCTCTATACCAATGAGGCATTCACAGAACTTTTAAACAGTCAATGAAACTTTACCCTAAGAAAAACCCTTTCCCACTCTCCATGGCTCACCATGAATAAAGTGTCTGTGAACAAGCTAAGATCACCTAAGAGTTTCCTTGCAGCCTGGGGTGCAGTGGACACCCTGCGTGGGAGGGAGCAGAGCACACACACCACCTGATTCTGTGTAACTTCTCAGTTTAATAATCTAACTTTAGAATGCCTTGGTACTAGGTCTTTCTTCATGTTGGAACCTACTCCTGGCATAGTAGCTGTAGTCACCATACATGCTTTGCACATAACCTCTCTATTTAATCTAATTCCTCTCTGGCACTGCTTAAATAATCAATCATAACTGCAAATCAAACCTTTGGCCAGTGTTCTCCACAAATTGTGTTTTGTTTTTAGTGAAAGCCCAGGAAAATGGCGCTCCTTGACACTGAGAAGATGCAAGTGAGAATGTTTTGATGGCAGCCATGCCTTTCCTGAAGGCAGCCCGGAGAGACCTGTGTGCTTTGATTCCACTCTAACAGGCAGAAGAAAAGGTTGGTTGCAGCAGCCTGATGTGTGTACTTGTGGGAAACCCTGACTTTCACCACCAAGTGTGGGTGGCAGCCTTCGTAAATTGAGAAAAGGACAAATAATGTCAGTAAACCTTCCCCCTGCAACTACATTATCACTTGTAGAAGCCTCATTCATCACAGGGAGAGCTACTGTGAGGACTACAGAGAAGGGAGCTGACTCTTGCCTGTGGTCCAGCGGGCACAGTATCCAGGCACTTAGGTCTGTCAGATTGCAGGGCAAGCAGAACTGCCACCACTCCTTGTAGTTCAGGGAGTTCATGTGCATATGAGTACAGGCATTTAAATACCATGGCAGACATGTGGAGGTCAGAGAAGACTTATGTGTGGGTCCTTCTACCTCATCTGAGTCAGGGTCTTGTTCATTGCTGGGTTTCCATATGTTGGCTCAAAATAGCAGTCTCCCATCTCCTGTCCTTCAGTTGTTTTTGTTTTAAGGCAGGGTCTCACTGTGTAGCCCTGGCTGGTCTAGAACTCACTGTGTAGACCATACTGGCCTTGAGCTCACAGAGGTCTGCTGCTTCTGCTGACTGACTGCCCTCTGAATGCTGGAATTAAAGGTGTATGTGACCACACCTAACCCATCTTTTAAAAACAGTTTTATCACATTTAGGTAGTGTGTGTGTGTGTGTGTGTGTGTGTGTGTGTGTGTGTGTGTGTGTGTAGCCATCTAGGAGAGGCAAATACTAACAAGTGAATCTCTTGGAGGTGACAAATCATTCCGCATGACTGCAATGGATAAATTCTAAAATTGCAAGCCTTTTAGGAAGTTCATCTCAGAACTGATTTTTTGGGGGTGGGGAGTGGGGGGTTTCAAGACAGGGTTTCTCTGTATAGCTCTGGCTATCCTGGAACTCACTCTGTAGACCAGGCTGGCCTTGAACTCAGAAATCCTCCTGCCTCAGCCTCCCAAGTGCTGGGATTAAAGGTGTGCACCACCACTGCCTGTCCTCAGAACTGATTCTTGTTATGCTTTTCCTGTTACTATTAAATATGAAATATGATAATGATCCCTGGGCATTAGCCTACCCTACTGGGCAGACTTTCTGCAGATCAATGAAGATGCACTCGAGCCAGGCGTGGTGGCACACGCCTTTAATTCCAGCACTTGGGAGGCAGAGGCAGGTGCATTTCTGAGTTTGAGACCAGCCTGGCAGCCTGGTCTACAGAGTGAGTTCCAGGACAGCCAAGCCTACACAGAGAAACCCTGTCTCAGAAAAAAAAAAAAATGAAAATGCACTCTCTGGTAGTCGAGCTATGTAGACAAATATATGATTTCTTAATTTCTAATAATGATTCTATAGACCTAAATTTATACAAACTATACAGGTAGTTTTGTGCCCTCTAAGTATAAAGGCTGTACTTAGGGCTCTGTAAACTGTCATGTGTCATGAGCTAATTGCACTAAGAAAACAGTCGTGAAACAAATTTAAAATCAGGGAAAACGTTCTTTCTGGGCTGATGGTGAAAACCATTATCTGATAAGTAAAGGTCATAAAATTGGTTATGGGCAATTTATTGTAGGTGCAAGGGCAAAAAAGTAAAATATTGTCTACACAGAACTTCAATACTAATGCAACACTAGGCAGATGATTTGCCTCTTGACAAAGCCGTGCTAACTTAGACATAGTCCCAGCACTTGGGAGGCAGAGACAGGCGGATTTCTGAGTTCAAGGCCAGCCTGGTCTACAGAGTGAGTTCCACGACAGCCGAGGGCTATACAGAGAAACCCTGTCTTGAATCCCCCCCCCCCAAAAAAAAAAGAATTATTGATTTAAATGCTTAACCTGTGAAGCTAGTGACAGGTAATGTTTCCTTAGATAACAGTCTTGATGGGAATACGTGTAAACATCTCTGTTGTTACTTCTTACTCAGTTTATGATTTGAATTTATGTTTGAACTTGAAAAAAGATGCTTGGAATACCACATGATCCTGTATCCTGAGAAAGTATAAGAACTGAGACAAACATAATATACAGACAGGTTATTTTTAATGACTAGAGAGAGACAGATTTTTTTTCTTAAGGACAATAGAAAGTAGTTCTCCCTTTTCCCTTAGGAATAAAGACTAGAGTCTTTTCAAAGTGAATTTTCTTTCTTTCTTTCTTTCTTTCTTTCTTTCTTTCTTTCTTTCTTTCTTTCTTTTTTTTTTATTTTTATTTTTATTTTATTTTTTTCGAGACAGGGTTTCTCTGTGTAGCCTTGGCTGTCCTGGAACTCACTTTGTAGACCAGGCTGGCCTTGAACTCAGAAATCCACCTGCCTCTGCCTCTGAGTGTGCCACCACGCCCAGCAACAAAAAACTTCTTAATCCCCTGATGTTTAACAATTGGGTGTTAATCGCCAGAGGCCTACAGCTTCTGGCCTCTGGATAACTTAGAGTCAAGAAAGGTAAATATTGCTGGGCGTGGTGGTGCATGCCTTTAATCCCAGCACTTGGCAAGCAGAGGCAGCTGCATTTCTGAGTTTGAGGCCAGCCTGGTCTACAGAGTGAGTTCCAGGACAGCCAGGGCTACACAGAGAAACCCTGTCTCAGAAAACCCCAAAAACAAACAAACAAACAAAAAAAACCAAAACAAAAAAAAAACAAAGCAACTTTTACTTCTGAAAAACAAAGTTTTGCCCCCAACCAATACCTCCCCACTGCTGCTATCCAGAGAGAACTGTTGGGCAGGTTCCTGGCATGTGTGTCCGTGTTTATGGACATGTGTACATGTGGCAGACAGAGGACAACCAGGCCCTGAAATGCCCATTTTCCAAATCGGGACATTAAAGCTCAGGGAAATTACATCCAAATGCCACACTACCAGTATGGAATGGAATCAGTCTCACTCTGTGTGGTCACTGCTGCTTTGCCTTTGCGGTCTGGCTGGTGGATAAGCCTTTGCCAAGGCTTTCCTGACCCCTAAGGGACATGGCAGCAGATGGTAGGGACATCTGTGTGCATACAAAGCCACCATGGTCCTGATGGCTCATGAATGCCAGGGTTCTGAGGTCTTCAAAGCTGTGAAGCCTGAGAAAAGAGAAAGCTGCTTGAGGTGGTTGTTGCAGGATCACCGAGAAAAACCAGGTCTCCTGCCTCAGTAATTTTCTGCCCTGTGAGTCACATGTCATCCCAGGCCACCATTGCCTGAGCATGGCATAGAGCCCAGCACTCAGTTTGAAGTTGGCCAGTCAAATGGTGTTGACTGATGCAGTCTTCAGACTTCTGTGTTCTGTCACAGATCCTGTGTATTCTATGCAATGCCGATGTATTTGACCCTCTGGACGTACGTTCTTCTCGTTTGAATTTAGAAGTTTCCAGAATTGGTTTTCTGCTGTGCTGACTTCTAGCCTGTGGTAGGAGGCACTGCCAAACTGGTTCGAAGTTCCAGCCTCAAGCCATCCTGGGAAGGAACTCTCCAGTCCCTGATTCAGAAGCAGGTCAGGTCAGGTCAGGTCAGGTCAGGTCAGGTCAGGTCAGGTCAGGCTGACATTCCTGGCAGATGTTACGGAAGAGTAAGAGAAGTGGAAAGTCAGAGAGCTCACAACAGGACTGCATGATAAAATGGCCTTCAGGGAGTTCAGCCTGCCTGACAGAGTCTGTAGAGGCCTTGCCAGAAGTTTCTGCAGCGCCAATGAAGCGGTTCCAGGGTATGTAGTATCTACTCACCATAGCAAGATAGAATCCAGTGGCGTCAATGACTGGACCTGCCTGGCACGTTTGACAACATGTGGGCCTACATAGTGCGGAAGAACTGTTCTCTAGTGGGCTGGCAACCAGGCTGGTTTCTGGGCTGGTCCAGCAGAGGTTGGATTTCTCTGTGTTCAGGGATATGAGCCTGGGTGAGGTCCTTAGATTGAGCAGATGTCTGGTGCATTCTGTCTATCACACACCAACATCAGGTACTATTCCAGAGCTAGTTCATGGCAGGGCCATGGTCCAGGCGAAGCATGATACACCTCTGTGTCCTCTTACAGGCTGGCCACAGCGAGGTGCTGAGTTGTCTCACAGTGCTCGGAAGTGGAATGTCTCCACGCCATTAAATGTGGGGCTTTAACATTATCGACAAACGACCTGCTTCTTATGTGGCCATGTGGCTTCCAGATGTTGCCCAGGTCTGGAGAACACTCAGGAATTTTGATGCATGTCTGTCCAAGCTCTTTGTAGTGACATGTGAGATTGTTCATTTATCTATACTGATAACAGTTAGACTTGATATCAAAACAGCTCAAAATGGAAGGCTTTCCATGGAGATAAAATAACACACATCTGAATGCTTCAGCTAACTCTTCATTCCACGTCTCTCCACAGGACTCTGTGGTTCATCAGCCAATATAGTCTCTTCTCCCACAATAGAAACCTCAACCTGCTTGCCCTGATGGTCCTCTTTGACGCTGCTGTACGCTCCTCCAGCATTCCTCAAAGCCCAGTTCTCCCAGGTGCAGGGAAGGATCATCTCCACCCTTTACTTTCAAGGACTTTAATGCTGACCCTCCCCTCCCCTCCATAGGTCTCAGTATTGGGACCTACTGAGATCAGGCTCCTACTCTGAGCTCAGACTGTATGCAATGGTAATTTTTAGGCTGTGCCTTGACCCAGCAGACTCCATTTTGAGGGAGGATGATTTTGACTGCAGTCCCTGGATGGACAACCTACAAATCACACCACTGCAGGCACCACTCGTACATCATGGACTAATGAATCATTTTATTCCTGGGAAGAGGAAAGGGTATATTGGGTTGAGTTAAGAGTGTAGAAGCATGTGGGGTGTATCAAAATCATATCAAGAAAATCAGGCCCAAGAACTTACTAGACATGCCATAGAGAAAAAAAGAGTAACTCCCTTGACTGGACCCCATACAAAGAGGGACATATAACACTAGGATGGCATAACCTCACCAACCTCACACCCAGTGTCATGGTTGGATATGCTTGGCTTAGGGAGTGGCACTATTAGGAGGTGTGGCCTTGTTGGAGTAGGTGTGTCACTGTGGGTGTAGGCTTTAAGACCCTCTTCCTAGCTGCCTGGGAGGCAGTATTCTGCTAGCAGCCTTCAGATGAAGACGTAGAACTCTCAGTTCCCCCTGCACCATGCCTGCCTGGATGCTGCCATATTCCTGCCTTGATGATAATGGACTGAACCTCTGAACCTGTAAGCCAGCCCAAATTACATGTTGTCCTTCTAAGAGTTGCCTTGGTGTCTCATGGTGTCTGTTCATAGCAGTAAAACTCTAAGACACCCAGCATGTGTCAGGGACAGACAGACAGGAAACTCCTGACTCTCCTGGGAGCTTCATCTCAGATCTGACCTCGGCTGTAGCATGCCTGACTGTTTGTCCACCGATGGTCTGTCTGAACGTGGACCTGTTGTTCTTTCTTCTCAGGCCCACGTTTGGCTTTTTACCTCACAGCTGGACTTTGCAGCTCTTGTTGCAGCCCCCCCCCCCCCAGCACTGGTTTGGATCATCTTACCAATACAGATTCTCAGCCCACTTCTAAAATGTTTTAAACCCTGCTACAGCCTCTCTAACTGGTGCTTATTCTGTAAACCACATACATGCTTATAGATAAATTTATGAGTTTTGCATGCTATTTTGACTGATGCTATGAGGAATAATAGAACCTGCATGCACCTCAGCAAACTTACTGAGGCAGGTGGGTATCTGGCAATTTGCTATCATTGAAATAACTGAAACTGCTGAATCTTGTGAGTTTCTGTGTTAGTTTGGTTTCTGTCTCTGTGATAAACAAAAGCAAACAGGAAGAGGAAATGATTTATTTGGCTTGCACTTCCAGTCCATCACAGGAGGACACCAAGGTCGGAACTCAAGGCACGAGTTTGAAGCAAAGGCCATGGAGGAATGCTGCTTGTTGCCTCACAGCCCCTGGCTTGCTCAGCTACCCACCCCCCCCAAGCTGCACTCACTCTGGCCCTGCTTACTCCGGCCGTATTTATTTCATATACATGGGTACACTGTCACTGTCTTCAGACACAGCAGAAGATGGCATCGGATGCTCATTACAGATGGTTGTGAGCCACCGTGTGGTAGCTGGGAATTGAAATCAGGACCTCTGGAAGAGTAGTCAGTGCTCATAACTGCTGAGCCATCTCTCCAGCTGGCTCAGCTACCTTCTTGTCCAGCCCAGGCCCACCTGAATAGGGATGGCACCGCCCCTAGTGGGCTGGGCCTTCCTACATCAACTAGCAGTTAAGAGAATGCTTCACAGACATGGCCACAGGCCAAACTGATGGAGGCAGTTCTTCAGCTGTGGTTCCTCCTTCTGTGGTTAAAGGCTGCTGGCTAAAGCTAACTTGCCAACTTTGACTCACAAACACATCCCGTAATAACCCACACGTAACACCTCCACACTTGTTTGTCCCAAAGATCTCAGATGAAACGCAATCCAACTTTAAAAGTCTCATTTATTCGATAAATTCTGGCATTGTGGAAAAACACAAACACATTTTTTTTTAAAGATTTATTTATTTATTATATGTAAGTACACTGTAGCTGTCTTCAGACACTCCAGAAGAGGGNNTCAGATCTTGTTACNGATGGTTNTGAGCCACCATGTGGTTGCTGGGATTTGAACTCTGGACCTTTGGAAGAGCAGTCGGGTGCTCTTACCCACTGAGCCATCTCACCAGCCCCAGTCTGTCCCTTTCTACCTCAAGCTAACAGATACAAGGTAAAATATCAGCTATTGCTCCAGCACCTTGCCTCTTGTGTGCTGCCAAGCTCCCAGCCATGGTGGTCATGGACTAACTTGAAACCCAACAAACTGTTTCTTCTGTAAGTTTCTTTGGTCATGGTGTCTATTCACAGTAATAGAGCCATTACTAGGATACAAATTGGTACCAGGGGTTGGGTATTGCTGTGACAGGCCAGACCATGCTGCTCGTTGGAGGAATGTGGACTTTGGAAAGGTGGATCAGAAAAACAGTTGAATGCTGTACATAGTCTAAATGGTCCACACTAGTAGGACCTTGGAAGATAGTTGTGCTGAGAGCTACCTGGACTGTGGAGGCCTAGCTCAAGTGGTTTCAGAGGGGAACAATATTAGCAACGGAGCTTGAGACCATTCCTGTGGTATTTCGGCAAAGATGTGGCTACTTTCTGTCTTTGTCCAAAAAGTCTGCCCAAGGCTAAATGGAAGAGTTTTGGATTATTGTCATTGGCAGATTTTA
>NC_034601.1:86971717-86978726 GCF_900095145.1 Mus pahari | reverse complement strand
CCAGGATTGACTGTGCTACATGGTTACTAGTGATCACTTGGTTTTGGAGGAAACATGAAGATGCAGAGGAGCAGGCCTTGGCTGTGGAAGACCCACCTCTATTTCTGTAGTAGGGGATGTGTTTCTTTGGGTACTATGTGTGCATTTTACAAGCAGGAAGTCCAATTCTATTTCTAACTTCCTCCTCCATAGATAAACATTACAGTACATATCACAAAACATTTACATATTTTTATTTTTGAAAAATCAATTAAATCAATTTTATCCTTCATCAGTTTCATGTATAGGATATATTCTGGTCCTTTGGAGTCCTGTTCCCCTCTCTCACCCCTCCTTACCCCCTCTTTCCAACAAGGTCCCCCCTACTACCATAGACATAGTTTTCTTTTAATTTTCAGCAATCAGATACTCATGCATGGGCACTTTGGGTCTCAGAAGGACAATTCTCAGGATGTGGCCACTGCACCTGGGTCACAGCTGATGACCTCTTTACGAACAATGAGGCATCTGCTTTCTCAACCCTTCCATCTAGGGTAGGGAATTTACTACTGGGCTTTGTATCTCTACTGCCCCTACCAAACTGGCTGGGAATTCACTGCAAAACCTGAGGGCTAGAGTTCAGTCTTCTGATGACCTCCATGTGGCAACAAGGCCTCCACAGAATCCCCACAAGTAGGTGGTGGTCCAAGCCTTTCTTCAGCTCTGCTGGACAGGTTCACACTCTTATTCTGAATCTCCTACCTCAGTGTGACTGGGTTTGAAGAGGAGGTATGATTAAGGTCCAATGAGGCCAGGACAGCGAGGCCCTCGGTGCAGTGGGACTGAGGTTCTTCAGACCTCTCCACACACAGAGGAAAAGACTCTTAGGGCAAGGGGACAGAGCCACCTGCATGTTGAGGAGACAGGGCTCATTAGAAGCCAACCTTGCCTATACCTGGACCTCGATGTGTACCTTCTGTACTGAGACAATATTTTTTAAATTCATTTTCCTTTTGTAGTGCTAAAGATCAAATCTAAGTAGTCTACATTGAGTCTTGTCTCTAGCATATGTTGCTTGTTTTAAGTTCTCCAATGTCTGTTATTCTATTCAGGCAACCAGAGTAGACCAAGATGTCTGATGATGAAGAACAAACTCAGGAAGCTTAGAGCTGGCCTTGAGGGCCACTCCTCACCACCGCTCAGCCTGTCCCCTTTCTAACAGAACACTGGGCCCATCAGTGGGAAACCTGAGGTTTTTGTTCAGTGGTTGAGGAATGGAAAATTCTATAGGCTCTTCTCTGTCATGATGAATCTTCATCGTCAGTTTGATTGGGTCAGATAGTGTGGGAACATATCTCAGGGTGTGTCTGTGAGGTTATTTTCAGAATGCTTTAACCAATGCAGGGAAGACCTCCCCTGCATGTGGCTGGAACTATCCCATGAGGGAAGTCTGAGACTGAATGCAAGAGCATCTGGCTGTGCTGGCTACACTTATGTCACCTTGACTCAAGGTCTGGAGAGAAGGAAACTTCAATTGAGAAAATGCCTTCATGAGATCAGGCTGCAGCCAAACATATAGGGTATTTTAAAAATTAGTGATTAATGGGGGAGGGACCAGCCCATTGTGGGTGGTACCATTCCTTGGCTGGTGGTTCTGGGTTCTATAAGAAATCAGGCTGAGCAAGCCATGGAGAGCAAGCCAGTAAACAGCACCCACCATGGTCTCTGCATCATCTTCTGCCTCCAGGATCCTGCCTTGTTAAAGTTCCCGTCCTGACTTCCAACAATGATATACTACAATGCAGAAGTATAAGCCAAATAAACCCCTTCCTCCCCAACTTTCTTTTTGATTGTAGTGTTTTATCATGGCAATGGTAACCCTAACTAAGACAAATATTCATCTTCTCTGCTTCCTGACTGAAGATTCAACATAACCACTTCACATTTGCTCTGCTGCCATGGATTCTCAAACATGATTGACTGGACCAAGCCGTTCACCAAAATAAGTATTTCCTCCCTTAAATATCTTTCCTCAGGCACTTTGTTAAAGTGATGAGTGAGGATGTCTAGATCATGATCATGGGCATGTGTGACAGGCATCCATCCCACTGCCATGGGGCTGGAGGCGACAGGGACGGTGAGCTGAGACAACACAGAGCTGTAGCCTTGGAGATGGGAGTGCCTGCCTAAGCTGCACGTCATTCTCCAGTTACCTGATGACAAAACTGTCTGTGGGAATCGTTGTTTCCTGTGGTCTGTTAATAGAACATCCTGCCGGGAACCCTCCACAGTCTCCCAGGCATCAGTCGGAGCTGGTTTCCCATAGTACGAAGCTGACTCACCACTCCACAGTCCTTCCTAGGCTTTCTCTTCCGCACAGCATCAGACCTAAGTAAGGCCTTGAGTCCAGAGAGTCTGGCGCTGTGAAAAAGTCACATGATTTCCCTCAGTCAAAAACAAGCATGAACGAACCTCACTTCTTAAAGACAGTCTTCTTGAGCCAATGGGAAAATGATCGAAGATAAGGTGATGGCTTTTGAAGAATGAGCTATCGTGCTTGTGGTGGGTGTCTGTGGTGTTTGTAAGTGTCCTAGTGAGAGGCACCATGGGACACTCAAGAAGAAAAATAGATTTCAATTTCAACCTGCTTCTTTTTTCAACAATATTGATTTGCGTATGCGTATGTATTTTATGTATACGAGTGCCCTGTCTGCATGTGTGTCTGCACGATGGAAGAAGGCATCGGATCCCATAATAGATGGCTGTGAGCTACCAGGTGGTTGCTGGGAATTGAACTCAGGACCTGTAGAAGAACAATCAGTGCTCTTAACTTCGGAGCCATTTCTCCAGCCCCTTACCTTGGTTCTTGATGCAGAAATTCTTAAGTCTCTTGAAACACCCTAAATGTTTGTGCTTTTTTTCTTTCTGAAGGGCCTCTTGGTGGACTCTTAGGAAGCTTCAGGATGGGGGTCCAGCATCAGGAAAACCAAGCCAGGATTGGATGTTTGTAACTCCAGCTCTGTCTCCATCCTTCAGGGAGGAGAGGTAGATATTGAGCTAATAATCTGACATGCCCTCTTGAAGCCTCCATAAGAGCACTCAAACCGTGGTGCTTGGAGACCTTGGTGGGTGAGCAAGGAGGTACTGGAGGTACTCTTCCCACTCCTTGCTCTTGACAATTCTTCAGTGTGGCTCCTCTTGAGCTGTATCTTCTATTATCAAATGGGAAAGAAACAAATGTTTTCCTAAATGTTGTAAGCTGTTACAGTAACTTATGTAACCGAAGAAAGGCACAGTAAGAACCACCTGATTAATAGTGAGGTGGCTAGAAATACAGGAGTTCTGGACTTGTGAGTAAAGTAGGGGTATGTACCCCTAAGCCTGGGGTGGGGAAGTCTACACTAATCCTGCCAGTCACCGGACTGAACAAATTATAGGACGTACAATTGGTGTCCACCAAAAAGGGGAGAATTCCTTGATGTGGGGATCAGTGTGAGCAAGGCTTAGGACTCGAGAAGATGGGTACACTGTCCCGTTGGATAATCTCACCTTATTCACTAGTGGGGCTACCAGGTGAACATGGCAGACTGATTTCAGAGGGAGTCACAAAACAGTCAGCATAAAAGAAAGCCTTTTAAATACTTACTCTTGAGCCGGGTGTGGTGGCACACGCCTTTAGTCCCAGCAGAGGCAGGCGGATTTCTGAGTTCAAGGCCAGCCTGTTCTACAAAGTGAGTTCCAGGACAGCCAGGGCTACACAGAGAATTCCTGTCTTGAAAAAACCAAAACAAACAAACAAACAAAAAAGACTTACTCTTTTTAATTGATGTGTGCCAGTGTGTGTGCCAGTGTGTGTAGGTGCCTACCATGGCCAGAAGAGGGTATTGGACCTCCTGGAGCTAGAGTCCTATGAGTTCTGGGAAATGAACCTCTCTGGAGGAGCAGCAGGTGTTCTCAGTTGTGGGGCCACCATCTCTCCAGCTAACCCCCACCCCCAGCAGTTAGTTTAAGGAGGAACTGTGGGAGAGAGCTCCAGAGAGCACCAGGGAAAAGCTGGCAGGGGTCTCCACAGGTTGCAGCTCTCTGCTCAGCACGTGTTAAATGGACAGTTGTTTCCCTAAATTATGTAAGCTGCCATAGTAAATTACCTAACCCAACTAAGGCATGGTAGGAACCATCTGATTTATAGTGATATACAAGCCCAGGCGTCTTGTAAAGAGTATACAGTATGACTTCAAAGATTGACTGTTTGCTTTTTTAAAATATAAGGGTTTATTTGTTTTGTTTATGAGTATGTGTGTTTTGTTTGTGGCTGGACATGTGCACATGAGTGCAGGTGCCCGTGGAGGCCAGAGGAAGAGGTTCAGCCACTCCAGACATGTGCTGTGAACTGGACTCAGGTTTTATTATTATTATTATTATTATTATTATTATTATTATTATTATTACTATTTTATTTTTCTGAGAGAGTGACTCAGTATGTGTCTCAGATGGCCTGGATCTTGCTATATAAGCCAGGCAGGCCTGAAACTCACAGAAACCACTTCTCAGGGTTTGGGATTAAAGGTGTGTGCCAAGGTTAGCCTTGTGCATGCTCTTTTTTTTTTTTTTTAAAGATTAATTTATTTATTATATGTAAGTACACTGTAGCTGTCTTCAGACACTCCAGAAGAGGGAGTCAGATCTTGTAACGGATGGTTATAAGCCACCATGTGGTTGCTGGGATTTGAACTCCAGACCTTCGGAAGAGCAGTCGGGTGCTCTTACCCACTGAGCCATCTCACCAGCCCTTGTGCATGCTCTTAACCACTGAGCCGTCCCTCCATCCTGTGTCTTCACCTTCTAAGTAAGAGGCGTGGTTCATTTGTCTTCCTCCATTCAAGGCATGGTGCACTGGGGAAGGCACACAAGGAAAACCAGATGCTCTTCTGTCTTTCCTGAATGTATCCTCAGTCGGTCACTTAAAAGGACAAGGACGGCAGCTTGCTAATATTCAGAAGTCAAAAGTCCAGAGTGGTTTTCAATACAGTTTCCATGGCCACTACCGTTTTGTTGACTTTCTCAAGATAAGCTCCAGACTTGTGGCTGGGAGGCTTGAAGGGATCTGGAAGTCAGACTGCTAGCTGCCCTAGGGCATCCCAGACAGCTTTGAATCCAGGCTGAAAGGCAACCTCAGTATAAGTTCTCAGAGATCTTAGAGAACGGGATTGTCCTTCCATATTGGACATAGGTCACACTGTCTTCTGTTAGTGTCTTACTTTGTTTAATGCAGTCTCTCAGCACAAGGAGGCTTCCACAGAGCTGCCCTGTAGGATGAAAACATTGACATCAAGCAGTCACACAGCTTACTGAGACTCAAAGAGACAGGGTCTCTAATCTCTTTCTCTTTCTCAGAGACTGTGGTCCTGAAACTCTGCTGGGTGTTAGAACCATCTGGGGGAACTTTCTTTCTTTCTTTCTTTTCTTTTTCTTTTCTTTCTTTTTTTTTTTTTTTTTGGCTTTTCGAGACAGGGTTTCTCTGTGTAGCCCTGGTTGTCCTGGAGCTCACTCTGTAGACCAGGCTGGCCTCGAACTCAGAAATCCACCTGCCTCTGCCTCCCAAGTGCTGGAATTAAAGGCATGCGCCACCACGCCCGGATCTGGGGGAACTTTCAAATGCTCAGTGCCCAACCCAAATGCCATATAACCTCAGTTGGCTTCTGCAGATTCGATCCAGTATTTTGTCACCCTCTGGTAAAGCTAACATGTGGCCAAGTTAGAGAACCAACTTGTTAGAGTACTCAAGTCTCAGCTTGGACCCAAGGGCTCACACACTACACCTGCACACTCTGTCAGGCCGAATCTGAGGATACTTTAATGTGTATGAAGTGGAAATCTCCACAAACTGAAGATTCAAACTGCACATCAGAAACGGGGCTGAGAATGTCACAGGTGTGACAGTTGCTGACTGTGCAAAGACCTCAGGTGTGTAGCCTGAGGCTGGAGCCTCCAGCCCCACACGTGGCATATGCAGGAGACTGACTGGGTGGTATTTGGTGAATGTGAGGATTCAGGCCAAGAATGACATGTCCTAAACCGAGTTATGTATCAACTTCTGCATACAGACTGGTTTTAGAATCCCAGAAAATGTTTTGAGGAGCTGTCTCTTGTTACTGCAGAACAAATCCATCAGGTGTCATTTCCAGGCTGGAAGGAATTTACACTTGAAGTCCCCTGGACATTGCCATGCTCGATCAGGCTGCTGGGGCCGGTGTGAAGGCTGTGAGGGAATGAAGCTGTCGGCACGTCAGCAGGCCACTTTTTTTCAGGTGCTACTGTGAACTCTGGTGAATATTTGATCACAGTGTTCTTAAATCAAACTCTTGCCCACTCAGAAATGATTATTTCATATAAACATTCCCTCTGGGCACACAAGAACGTTAGAAGGTGCAAAGTGGTTGAACAAGCTGTATGTCACTAGGCAGCCCTCCCTAACCTACTGAAATTATGAGTGAAGATCGGCCACAAGGGGGCAGTATTGTTCAACAAAGGTTTTTCTTTCTTTTTTTTTTTTTCAGGGCCTGGCTAATCTGGGTCTATAACCTATCTTCCCTAAGTATCTGACTGTATTAATACTAGATTCTTCCACAACCACCCATAAGCAATTAAAAACACAGCACAGGAGTCTATATGCACCAGACCTTTAGTCTGAGGGCTGTAAGATGGCTCAGGGATTAAGGGTACTTGCAGCAAAAACTGATGACCTGAGTTTGATCCAAGAACTCAAGTGGTAGGGAAGAAGAACAGACCCTGGAAAGTTACTCTTTGACTTTCGCATGCATACGTGGCACGCACACTCCCAGAAAGGAAGGAAGGAAGGAAGGAAGGAAGGAAGGAAGACGGAGGGAAGGGGAGGGAAGGAAGGAAGGAGGGAGGGAGGGAGAGAGAGAGAGAGAGAGAGAGAGAGAGAGAGAGAGAGAGAGAGAGAAGCACATGTTAAAACAAACAAACAAACAATGTTGGGCCAGACGGTGGTGATGCACGCCTTTAA
>NC_034601.1:86963028-86971237 GCF_900095145.1 Mus pahari | reverse complement strand
CCAGCAACCACATGATGGTTCACAACCATCTGTACAGCCACAGCCACAGGGTACTCATATACATAAAATAAATAAATATTAAAAAAAAAACTCACAGTGTTGACTTTGAAAAATAGAAAGCTGTCCCCACCCCTCCACCTGCCCTGCCCTCACCCCTGCTTTTTCTCATAGTTTTTATGAGGCCCCAGATAGATGTTACTGCAGATAGGAGAGGAATCTTCTCCTGGAAGAAGCACACCCTGTTAGCAGCCGTGGCAGGCAGAAGGCTCTGCTCTAGGAGCAGCATTGCTCTGTGGGGCATGCAGGGTTGCTGCCTCAGTCTCCCCTGTTTGAGGGAATCGTAGAAGGCTCTCAGGCTATGTGCCTGGGGTGGATTGCTGTGTGGTCTCTCTTTAAGGTCTTCCCTGCCACGGCAGCACTGGCCCTCCTTTCCTCCACTAAATATGACCTGTTGTGGCCACACGAGGATGCTTCACTTCTGTGTTTATGGCTAAGACCCCCTGTCCTGCCTCACTGCCAGGCTCCTACTTCTCCTGCCCAGAAATAGCTGTGACCCTGAGCCCTGGGGTTTTTTGAGCCCAGCCTCCACTCTCTCCCCATGACAAGGAATGTTCTGGCTTGTCTCACTCTGCATCCCAGGCACCAAGACCTCCCAAGAGTACAAAAGCTCCCCAGGGACATTAGTCCCAAGCCCACCCAGGCAGAGTCTCTTTACAGCATGGCTGCCGTGGGCTGGAGTTCTTGCTCTCTCTCTTCAGTGTCCCTTCTTTGGAAGGAGGCCATGAAGTTCCCTTGGGGAACAGGGAGCTTGATTCCAGCAGATACTGTATATAGTCTTGATGAAAAGCCAGCTGTAGCTCTTGTTCTCTTGCTTCCCCTTGGGCTCTTCCCTTCCCCCCTCCCTTCCATATTCCCTTCCCCCTCTCTCCACATGGTCATGGCCAGCCTCTACTTCTCTACTCTCTCTCCCTTTCTCTGCCTCTACTACCCTCTTAACTCCCTTCCCTATGCCTGAATAAACTCTATTCTATACTATATTTAAAAAAAAAGAAAAGAAAAAGAAAAGAAAATCAAGTTGCAAATAGAGGTACTCACCACACACTGGGTGGAGGTGTCAGATATCTTTGTGTTTTCATGGAATTTCCTTTGAAAAAAATGTGGAGAAAATTCTTGAGAGGTTCTCTGAGGCCCCACAGGGGTCCAGGCAGCTCCTGCTCTGCCTTCTGGGACCCACATGACCATAACTAACCTTGTTTGGATTTGGTAGGGGAAGACTGGGCCTGGAGAGAAAGGCAGCCTCAGGTTCACAGGCACACACAGAACTCTTGGCCTCTCTTGTCTGCACTAGGTCCACCTGGTTCCTAATTCCACAAAAGTCAAGTCTGTCCAAGGCTCTGAGGCAGTGGCAGTGGATGTGAGGGCTCAGCTGCCTTCCCAGACCTCTAGCGTGAGAAGCACTTGGCAGGTGGAAGGAAGATACAGGAGGGCATCTGCAGGTAAGCTCTTGTTTGGAAGATGCTGTTCGCCATAAAGCACAATACAAAAAACGTTTGTATGAGTTGGTCTCCTTATGCATAAGGACAGGTCTGCCTGCCCCGTTAGTGTTGAGGCAGAAGCAGATTCATCCACACTGGGATAGTCAAGAGATTCAGGGGCCATGTTGGGAGGTAAGGGTCCTTGTCACTGAGTGGTTTGGAGTGGGAGGCAACACGGGGTATTCTGATAACAGGAGAGATGGCTGGCGCCTGGGCCACAGGGAGTAGGTAGAATTTAAAATAAAGTACTTATTCTATTTCATGCATGGAGAGCCTTTTGGGGTGCCACTTGGCAGGAATCTGACATTGGCCAAGGACAAAGAAATGGGCCGCTTGGCAGGAATCTGTCTTTAGGCCATGACAGAGAAGTAAGTCAAGGCAGGAATCTGACATCAGGCCATGACAAAGAAGTAAGTCCAGGCAGGAATCTGACATCAGGCCATGACAAAGAACTAAGTCCAGGCAGGGACCTGACTTTGGCCAAGGACAAGGAAGTAAGAATCTGATTTTAGGGTAGAACAAAGAAGTAGGCTCAGATACCTTGATCATCCTTAGAAACAGGGGTCACCTGAGTGAGCATGGGGCTTTGTGTTTATTGTCTTGCTTCTTCCTTGACTATTGTCTTGCTTGGTCCCTCATTGTACTGCTCGCCCTAAATACCTGCATGTAATTAAAATGGTATAAAAGTGCGTTGGGAAAAATTAAACCTGCCTTCAGTCTCAGAATTGACAGAGGTCATGCTACAATGTTGTCTAACTGTCTTTTTACTTTTCAATCCTCACTCCTACTCTGGAGAACCTGTTGACTGACTGAGCTGCTTGGTCATTCATGAGAGTGTCACAAATTGCTAGTTGTCCTTTAGTGTCCATTGTTCCATCTTCTACAATAACTGAAACCTCAGCTCTGCATTGCTGAAGGCTCCCCTTTTCAGCGTTCCTCACAGCTGGGTGCAGGGTGTGGGAAGGGAGAATGAATTTTCATTTTGTTGTCTGTTTATTGTTGAAGAAGGAATCTTTAATTAGCGCTACCAGGGTGCTGGCCTAGCAGCAAATGGAAAGGCTTAACTGTTTTCAGTTGTAGGTAAAATTCTTAGCTGTTTATCAATGTCCAGTGATCAGGACCAACCTTTTGAAAGAGCTGTTTTCACATATATTAATTGTTTTAAGTGTATAATTTGATAATATTAGTCAATTAATTATATCATTATACAAATGGTTGCCGCAGCTGACTTTAGTGTTTGGTTTCTTTTACTTAGCATGTTTTGAAGTTCAGTTGTGGGACATCTAAGTTTCACTATTTCTTTTAACCAGTGCATTAACCACTGTATGAATAAAGCATATTTGATAATGTCAAAAAAAAAAAGTGGGTTGCCGAGGCTTGCTAATGTGTTATCTTAGGAGACGAGACAAGGCTCATGCTAGGTGTGAGTAGAGGCCGTGGAAGAATCAGCTAGATTCCATTTTGTACCCATCACCTTCACTCGGAGGTTCATGTCCACTGCACTGTGAATGGGTGTCAGCGCTGGGCTTGAGCAAAGCATCAGTGTGGCGGATTCCAGAGAAGTTGCACAGGTTGCTAGGATCGTAGGTGGCCATGTTTGAAAGGCTCAATGCTGGTCATGTGATGAACACTAATGTAAAATGCCATCATCACACATATGGGAATAAAACACAGAGACCTTTATAGTGCTGGTTATGGTGTCCAGGGTAATATCTCCAGCAGCCCCCAGCTTTACACAGCGCTGTGCTCTGTGTGGGTTGCCTTGACAGTGAGCTGAAGTAAGAGGGTGGTGTGGGTGTGGTGGGGACTTGCCAATGATTTGCTTTCCCCCAACCCCGTGGTAAGGCGCTCGTGAGCGAACAGATATTGTTGGCACAATCATAGCTTTCTATTAAAGAGAAACCAGATGGTCAGCATCAGAGTGACCCCGAAGTTAACACCTGAGATCACAAAAGTGGTAGTCTGAGTCAGGAAAGCAGTTAGAACCAGAATGCAGTGGATCGGGTACAGGAATGGTGCTGACGTGGCACCCAGAAAGCAGTCTCCTGTGAAATTTTATTGCTTATCTTACGGTCACGCTATGAGGTGCGTAAGGAAGGGTGAAATAACTTGCTGAAGTTTTACTTCTTCCCCTTAAAAAGTCACTGATTAGCAAAATTGTGAACAAATAGCTTTTAAGCCAGTCAGCAGCAACATGGTTTATATAAACAAATTACCCTGGTGGTGAAGAAAGCATTCTAGGAAATGGGACACAGGGCCGTAATAATGGGATCGTCTCAGGAGGCAGTGAGGATGAGGTATTAGCTAATCTAGGATGGGAAAGCTCTCTTGTGCCGTGCTGTAAATTATGACCATAACAAAACAAGAGGCTAAATGGAAATATTGATAAGCCTGACACAATTAAAAGCTTCTATATGTCAAGGATACTATTAAGCAAATTTTTAAAACCAACCAGGCAGTCACCCATTAGATTAAAATACAAAGCCAATCTTCAGTTTAGCAACTTCTGACTGCTAAAGAAAATACCTACAGCACACTGAGGTGGCAGCTGGCCGCTGGCTGCTGACTGCTGGCTGCTAGCTTCCCTTGAAACAATGTGTTTACTTTTGAGATGGTTTCTCTGTGTAGGCCTGGCTGTCCTGAAACTTGCACTGTAGACCAGGTTGGCCTCGCTCTCACAGAGATCTGCCTGCTTCTGCCTTCTGAGTGCTGGAGATTAATGGCATGTGGCAGCCTCCAGCACCAGGCTGCAATCCTGCAGCTGAGCTGGACCTCCTGTGCCCCCAGTAAGCTCTATATCCTATACCCTATACCCTATACCCTATACCCTATACCCTATATCCTATACCCTATACCCTATATCCTATACCCTATACCCTATACCCTATACCCTATACCCTATACCCTATACCCTATACCCTCAGGATCAATCTCTCCTCTCCTTCAGTGTTAGCGGTATGGACTTACTTACACCATGTGGCATCTAGGAATGGTGAATGTGCAGAGGAACCCCCCAACACACACACACACTCACACACACTTGACTGGGTTTTGTGTTGTATCTCAGAGTGACCGTGGCTCTTACAAACTGAAGGGTAATCTTTCTGTGACCAAGTCTCTGAGCACATGCGCCAAGCCTCTGGGTTTCATGATAATGGCTATCAGGGCGTTTTTAACTTCTCTGTTTAGTGTTATAGCTTGCATGGTGTCTGTCATCAGTGTCTGTTTTATTGGTGTGATGCTAGGCATGGAATCAGAACCTTGTGTGTTCTAGTCAAACACTCTACTCCTTAAGTTCCCCTCCTGGTACCTCAGGCTTTTAATGAAATAGAGTCTTCCTAAATTGTCCAGGCTGTCCAATTCGTCCTCCTGCTTTACCTTTCCTAAGTCACTATTTTAGTTTTATTGTTATCTGTTTTTGTTTGTTTTGAGACAGGGTCTCACTTTGTAGTCCTACCTGGGATGGAACTCACAGAGAGATCCACCTACCTCTGCCTCCTGAGGGCTGAGATTAAGGATGTGCACTATGATGTCCTGCTCTAGCTTTTTAAGACTTATTTTAAAAATTTTAAGTTATGTATGTGTGTTGGAATGTGTATGTATATGAATGCAGTACCTGTGGAGGCCAGAAGAGGGCATTGGATCTCTTGAATCTAGACTTTAGGCACTTGTGCGCTCCTGGAAGGGGATGGAGTCATACTTGAATTCTCAACAAGAACAGTGGGCTCGAGAGAGAGACTGTTGAGCCATCTCTCTAGTCCTGCCCAGTTTCTAAAGTTAACTATGTTTGGATGTTAATATTGTAGTTGATTTGGGGCATCACAAAGGTGTTCACGAAAGGTGATGAACTTAATGCATGCACGTTTTGGCGGATGCTTCATCTCTTTTCTTCTCTATTCTAGGACTTCTGTTATTTCCTGAGACACAGTAATGTTGAAATTAGGCTAATTAATATCCCTATAATGGCTTCTAAATAAAGCCACCAAGTAAAGGGATCAAATGAGTTGTATTTAAGTTAAAATCCAGATGATGGCCGGGCTTGGTGGCGCACGCCTTTAATCCCAGCACTTGGGAGGCAAAGGCAGGCAGATTTCTGAGTTCGAGGCCGTCCTGGTCTACAGCGTGAGTTCCAGGACAGCCAGGGCTGCACAGAGAAACCCTGCCTTGAAAAAACAAACAAACAAAAAAAAAACCAAGACAAACAAACAAAAAAAGCAAGCCAGATCCAGATGATGAACTTAACGAGGAAGACAGGTTGAAGGCTGAAGAATGAAAATCTGGCCTCTTGTGCTGGTTAGAGAAATTTCGAATGGTGAGCTCAGACTAGGGGCTCGAGGGGACTCTGAGGCAGGTGGTCCTTTTCGCTAAGAGATATTTTTGGGAGAGTTATAAATGCTACAGAAAGACTGTGGGGGCTTAGAGGAGAGCACTAGCCTGTGGGGCAAAAAGTAGAGGTGTCCTCTTACAGCTTCAGAGATGGAGAGAGCGCCCCTGCCATGTGATGATGGGTAGCCATAGTATGTGCTTGAAGCCAGAGGGAGGGGTGAAGGTGTCTATCATGGAGGTGGAGTACCTGTAGACTCCAATTGCTTAGGTAAATTTCTTCTGGGGAGGGAGGAATTCAGAATCATAGGCAGACTCCCTCAGGAGTGCCCGTCATTTTTCCTGTAGCTGTGGGACTTTCTAAGTCAGCAGTGAGGGTAGAGGGGGAAGAAGTTGCTGCAGATGGATGTGACTTGAGCAGCCCCAAGCTCATATTTCCAGAAGAAAGGGGAACCCTGGGCTGCCAGAGTGCAGAACAAAGAGGAAGTTAATGCAGTGACTTCCAGTCAAACCTGAGCTACACTGACCATTCTGAGCATTCCAGGACCTTCAGGACTCACCTCCACTCAGCCTGTGTAATTGTCCGGGATTGTTATAACCTGGTTACACTTTAAGGCCACCATGGAGATTTTCTCAGAAGGCTCTTTTCAAAACACCACTGCCCAACAACAGAGCACTGGACCTCCCAGGGCTTCTGGGATGGCTTAGGCTCCTATAGTTGAATGCTTAGTCACCAGGGAGTGGAACGCTTGGTGGGATTAGAAGGATTAGGAGGTGTGGCCTTGTGGGAGAGAGTGCGTCATCCTGGGTTGGCTTTGAGGTGCCTGTGGGTCAGGAAGTAGCTCTCACCTACTTCTCTAGAGCATGATGCCATACTCCGTGGCACGATGGTAATGGACTGAACCTCTGAAACTGTAAGCCTGCCCCAATTAAATGCTTTCTTTTGTAAGAGTTGGCTTGGTCCTGGTGTTCTTCACAGCAAGAGAACTGTCAATAAGATAGCTTGGGTGGAGAGTGTACAATGAAATGGGTGCCATGATCTTTGAGTCTGGTAACAGAACAACCTCCACAGACCGCAGGGACAATGCACACACACCTGTTGTTATTTAGGGGCCGTGACTTGTAAGGTTATAGCAGGTGTGTACAGCGACTTTGCTGGATGGTCCAGGCAATGTAAACGGAACCCCCTGGTAAGAATTCTTCATCCTAGATTCCCTGAAGAATGCTCATGGTTCGTGGAAGGAGGTTAGAATGTTAGTACTCACTGGAGTTGGATAAATTGATGCCTTGTGGATGACTTTGAGAGGTTGAAGACTTCTCGGTGCAGGGAACTGCTGTACAGGTGGAGGAAATAGGGACCTAGAGTTAGCATTGGGCCTGGAGCTGTGACTGGAACCCAAGCCAACGCCTTGATTGCAACTGTCCAAGGGATGAGGTTAAACCTTGCCACATGGCAGCCCATGGAGACTGTGAGGTAAGAAAGGTTGCTGCTCATGCCTGGCACTCTGTTGCTTGTCTCAGCCTTCTCTGCATTTGCTGTGGTTATAGGAGTAGATTTCAATGGATAGTGTGGTGTGGGTCATCCTAAGCCAGGGATGTTAAAACACAGGTGTGACTTCTCCCAGTCACAGACAGGACATGGAGCCGTCAAGCAGCATCAGCGCTGCAGGTGAGAGTGCTCTCCTTTAGGGTTCGGTAAAGAAGCAGGGTCCCGGGAACCTGAACACGTGTCTACACTCACTGTCTTGTTATAACTAAGCACTCCAGTTGGGTAATTCACCAAGGGTAAAGAGTTACTTGCTTCACAGTCCTAAGGGCTGGGAAATCCATGACCATGAAGCGAGCATCCTGAAGGCCTCATGCGGTGTCATCATGTGGCAGCATCAGAAAGGGAGAGTGAGCATGTCACAGATTGCCATTTGTATTACAACATTACTCCCCAGTGACCCCGGAACCATTTACATATGAGTTGACTGTCCCACTCATGAAGGCAGAGTTCTGTCAACCCACTGACTTTCATCCTGTAGGTCTCATTAATCAGAATGACTGCACAGGGGACCTAATTTCTAACACATGAATTTTGGAGATACTCCAAGCTATGGCTCTACCCTAAATGTTAAGAGTTGACTGTGAGAGACTGGTGGAGCGAACCCATCTGCTGGGCATCTGTGATTGGTGAGATAGCAGCCATTTATTTCACTTAAGATGCTGAGTCACTGTTGGGTCTTTTTGTTAGAGCATCTGCTCTAACTTCCTTAAGAAGAAAACCACGAAGAAGAAGAAGAAGAAGAAGAAGAAGAAGAAGAAGAAGAAGAAGAAGAAGAAGAAGAAGAAGAAGAAGAAGAGGAAGA
>NC_034601.1:86945277-86962843 GCF_900095145.1 Mus pahari | reverse complement strand
GCTTTCGGGTTCAGAGGTTCAGTCCATTATCATCAAGGTGGGAGCATGGCAGTGTCCAGGCAGCTGAGAGTTCTACATCTTCATCTTAAGGCTGCTAGCAGAATACTAGCATGAGAGTCTTAAAGCTCACACCCACAGTGACACACCTACTTCAACAAGGTCACACCTTCTAATAGTGGTACTCCCTGGGCTGAGCATATACAAGCCATCACACTAAGTAAGGGTCTCTGTGAACAGGCAGACATGACACTAACTAAAGAACAGATAGGTGTTCCTTCCTCATCTTTTTGTTTTAAAAGATGAACTTATTTTGATGTGCATGGGTATTGCCTGTATGTATGCCTGTGCACCACTGTGTACTCAGCACCTGCAGCCAGAAGAGGGCGTCAGATCCCCTGGAACTGGAGTTACAGATGGTTGTGAGCCACCATGTGGCTGCTGGGAATTGAACCTGAGTCCTCCGCAAGAGCAGCCAGTGCTCTGAGCCATCTTTCCAGCCCCATTCTACGCTGTTCTCACCAGAAGTAGGATCTGTCTTCTTTGGGCTATGCCTTTGCCTGTCTGATTAGCACTAGCGTAAGTAAACTTACTTTCTAGTGCTGAGAATGGAACTCAGAGTGTTGCTTATACAGGGAAAGTGCTGTGCAACATCTTACTGGGTAGCCCAGATTAGCCTTAGCCCAGGATAGCTGTAGACTTTTCCTCTTCCTGCCTCCAAAGGCCTGGGGTTACAAGCATGAACCCCAGAGCCTGACTGAAACATTTACTCTTACAAACCACTCTGTGGGTAGGAATAAAGTCCTGTGTGACTTGTGAAACATACACTAAGTATTGGGTATATAACAGTGTACACTGTCTTCTTAGCCAGGGCAAGCATGCTATATGATTCCATATTCTTGAGTATATATGTGATGGTTTGAATGAGAATGGCCCCATAAGCTCATATATTTGAATTCTTAGTCCCCAGTTGGTATTTAGGAAGGATTAAGAGGTATAGCCTTGTTGGAGGAAGTGTGTTGTGTGTGTGTGTGTGTGGGGGGGGTGGGCTTTCCTCTCTGGCTCCAGCTGTGGATCAGAGGTGAGCTCTCAGCTACTGCTCCAGCACCGTGCCTGCCTGCTGGCTGCCATCTTCTCAGTCATGCTTGCTATGAACGAATCCTTTAAAACTTAAGTAAGCCCCTGTCTTCATTAGGGTTACTATTGCTGCGATGAAACACCATGACCACGGCAAATCTTATAAAAGAAAATGTTTAATTAGGCCTGGCTGACAGTTCAGAGCTTTAGCCCATTATGGACATGGCAGGAAGCCATGGTGGAGTGCTGGAGGATATGGTGCTGGAAAAGCAGCTGAAAGTTCTACATCTGGATCAGCAGGCAGCAGGAAGAGAGAGTGAGCCATTGACTGGGTCTGGTTTGAATGTCTAAACCTCAAAGCCCATTCCCAGTGACACTGTTCCTCCAATAAGGCCACACCCACTTTGACAAGGCCACACCTCTTAAGCCTTTCAAATAATGCTACTCCCTGTGAGTCAACAGGGAGGGGCCATTATCATTCAAACCAACACAGCCCCCAGTTAAATGCTTTCTTTTATATACTGCCTTGGTTATGATGTCTCTTCATAGCAATAGAAAAGTAACTAAGAGAATATATATAATCAGCTCCCTACCCTGGAAATCAGCAAATTACAACTGTTAACCAGTGAGTGTCAGGGGTTCGGGTAGTGTTTTAATGTTTCATTTAGCGCTTTTCTTGGCTGTTTAAATTTTGTTGCAGAAAACTTTTTTTTTTTTTTTTTTTTTCCGAGACAGGATTTCTCTGTGTAGCCTTGGCTGTCCTGGAACTCACTCTGTAGACCAGGCTGGCCTCGAACTCAGAAATCCACCTGCCCCTGCCTCCTGAGTGCTGGGATTAAAGGCGTGCACCACCATGCCCTGCAGAAAACTTTTATTGAAAAAAACAAAAAAAACAAAAAATCCCACCACAACAGATACGTGCATGTATTATATATTTTAAATAGAGGTCGGCCTGAACTGTTATGTCTTTTCTTTAATTGTATATATGTGAGTACACTGTCACTGTCTTCAGACAGCTACCAGAAGAGGGCATCAGATCTCATTAAGGATGGTTGTGAGCCACCATGTGGTTGCTGGGATTTGAACTTCAGGCTAACTGCTGAGCCATCTCTCCAGCCCGCATGTACTGTGTTTACAGTAATGTTCCTACACACAAGTAAGACTGATTACTCCAGCATTCATCACAGTTGCCAAACTCAGCCCCTTGATGGCTTGAACAAGACTTTCCTCCATAGGCTCAGATGTTTGAATACGTAGTCCTCATCTGATGGTGCTGGTAGGGTAGGTCTAGGAGGAGCAGCCTTATTGAAGGAAGTATACCATAGGGGCAGGCTTTGAGGGTTCAAACCCAGGTATTGCCGTAGTTTGCTTTCTCTGGACCCTTGGGGCAGTTCTGGGCTGTGCGGTCTCCTGCCAGGGCTGTGGTTCTCTCATGTTAGAGAAGCCAGCTTGCTGCCATAAAGCATGGACATTCTAGAAGGTCTGTGGCCCTGGCCTTGGGCACATATAACTCTTCCCTTTAGTATTCATTCCAGGGCCATTTACAGATTCGGGCCATTTCCTCAGAAAGAACACCCTTATACAGTAACCAGTCCAATTACAGACCTGCACATGCAGGCCAGCTCCTCCAAGGGGTGTGTGCCTATAAGGGCCTTGCACATGTGGGTGAAGTGATGCTGTGGAGAGCCCTCATTAAAGTTTAGAGAGCTTTCTTTCTGGAAGTGGAAACATTGAGTCAAAGACCATGAATACATATAAGGGTTGGGTTTAAAAAACCAACCACCACACAGAGACTTAAGCCTCTAGTGATCCGTTCCACAGGGCGGGAAAGCTGGTGGACAGAGCTGGCCTGGGTCAGAGAAGGAAGCACCTACCCTGGAGTCCACACCATGTGGCCCATCAGGGGAGGACTGTCTCCTACCAGGTATGTGGTCTTCATTCCTTCCATGGGCATAGGCTGGGGGTTTCAACAGGGTCCAGAGTCTTGGAAAGTTACTTAGACGTGTCCAACATTCATAGTGTCATCTCAAGAGTCCATAATTGATAACCATACAATGGACTTAGCAAAAAAAAAAAAAAATCATTAAATCCCTTGTTTTAGGGTTTCTGTTGCTGTGAAAGGTCACCATGACCACAGCAACTCTTGTACAGGAAAACATTTAATTGGGGCTGGCTTGCAGTTCAGAGGTTCGGTTCATTATCATCACGGCCGGGAAGCATGGCTGTGCGCAGTCAGACCTGGTGCTGACTAGGTAGGTAGCTGATGAGCAGGGAACAGTGAGATACTGGGTGTGGCTTGAGTATCTGAGACCTCAAAGCCCACCCCCACTGACACACTTCCTCCAATAAGATCGCACCTCCTCCAACAAAGCCACACCTCCTAATAGTGCCACGCCCTATGGACCTATGGGGGCCATTTTCTTACGAATCACCACACCCCTCACAATGCTTTGAGTAGGTTTTTGATTTTGCACCGGGCCCTTGGCTGCGTACAGGCTGGAGCTGGACCTTCTTATCGAACTTTGCCTGACACCCCAACTAAGTCCCCTATTTCCACATCCTTGCATCATTTCACTGTTCAAAACCCATTCTGTTTCTTTTTGTTCTGTTTTATTTTCAGAGAACACAAGAATCTTGGTGGTGTCATTTTTTTCTTTGCTTCCCACCTCACTTCCTGTTTACCAGATCTTTACTTGGGCTGGTCTCTGACAGCAGGGCCCGTCTCCTGCAGATTGCCATGAATCCCCTCTTCCAAGCCTCTGCCTCAGGGTCTACTGTGGGGACTGGACCCAAGAGAACAAAAACCTAACTTTTTTCTTTTTTGAGAGAGACACGCATGTAGCGGAGCCTCTGGTCTTCCTGCCTCCGCCTTCCCAGTGCTAGCATCACAGGCGTGTGCTACCAGACAGTTTGTGTGTGCCGGGAACCTAGCCTGGAGCTTGAGGCATGCTGGGTGAGCACTCCACCAACTGCGATGTATCCCCAGACTGAAAATCTGATATTTTCGGCTTGTAAATTTAAAAAAAAAATGCATTTTTGGATGAGATGTGTACTGAGCCTAACTTATTTAGTCTCTTTCTTGAATTTGTTTCTTTTTCTTCTGGACGGATTAAGCCTCCCAAGGATTTTCTCAGAAGAGCTTTGTGAAGAAAATCCTTTGAGATGATAAATGTGCGAGAAGGCGCCATTGCTTCATGCTGTGAAAAAAAAATCTGATTTATGCTCTTAGCCTAAAGTGCTTTTCTTTCAAAATGTGTATTTCTTTATAGTTCTCTAAAACTATACTCTGGGCCATTGAAAGAGAATCTCGTTTTTTTCCTTTTGTAGGTGATGTGGGCTGAATTGAGTTCCCTTGAAAACCTCTGTTGAAGCTCCCTCATTCTTTCTTTATTGGTAATTTCATACATATGTATGCGTATGTCTTGATCAAGTCCATCCCCTCTCTGCCCTTCCCCTCCCTTCTTTTTGCTCATCACCCCACTTGCAATTCTCCCCTTATACCTTCATATTATTTGTAAACACTGCTGGGTACCAGATGTAAATGTCTGTCTCCTTTATTTATCTGATGTAATTGCCATCTCTGATGCTTACTGTCTCTGCTAACGTAGTCCTAGTCCTGAAAGTTTCTACCCTCTGTACAATCTAATCTAGGCCTAGAATGTTCTCAGCCTCCAAGACTTATTGCTGAATAAGCTCATCCTTTCTACTTCTTCCTGAACTCTGGCTGGCTGGTTCAATTCACCTTTTCTGGCTCAAACTCCTCTCCAAGTTGACTGATTCAGTCTGCTTTCTCTCTCTTGGCCTCTCCTCAATTGCGCTGTTTGACCTTAAACTAACTCTAATTAAATTGTTCTAATCTTCTCCTCATCCTCTGGCTCATTCTGTCTTTTGTTGTAAGTTTGGTCTTTTGCTGTGTATTGTAATGCTAAGTGTGGACCCCGGAGATGAGAGAGAGTCCACACTGTAGACCCAAGTGACACTAAATGACTTTGCCCCCAAGTTATTTCTGATTGGTGAATAAAGATGCTGACGGCCAATAGTTGGGCAGAAGAGACATAGGCGGGGTTTAGGTTCCTGGGTTTGGGAATTGGAGGAGAACCATGAGGGAGAAGGAAGGCGAAGGAAGGAGGAAGGAGAAAGCTGACATGGGTTAGGTGAGTCATGAAAACATGGCCCTGAGGACTGGCCAATTAGAGTTAAGAAAAGCTCAGATGAAAGCCGGGCGTGGCCACCACGCCTTTAATCCCAGCACTCGGGAGGCAGAGGCAGGCGGATTTCTGAGTTTGAGGCCAGCCTGGTCTACAAAGTGAGTTCTAGGACAGCCAGGGCTATACAGAGAAACCCTGTCTCAAAAAAAAAAAAAAAAAAAAAAAAAAAAAAAAAAAAAAAAANAAAAAAGAAAAGAAAAGCTCAGATGAAGCACAGTAGGTAATAACTCGGGGTTATCGATAGGAAAGTAGATTCTAATAATGTAGAGGGTAGATATCTGCCCAGCAGGGATTATAAGGTGTCCACTGTACCCAGCCAGCACCCCTCCTTTCTTTATAACATTTCCAGTCTCAGGCATCTAGCTGTAGCAGTTGAAAACAGACTAAGATTCTGGTTGAAGTTCACAGATGCCATCTAGGACATCTTTTGGGGGATGCACACACCTCTCAGTTGCAGCATAAAGTCCCGTGGGGCCGAGACACCTGCCCAGCTCCCCAGAGCCCGAGCATGCCTAATGACTCTCTTGTCTCGAGTGGTAAAGCATGTCCCACCTAGTGGAGTGGCTGTCTGCAGATGTGGAATTCAGAGATGGGCAGGCCCAGGCAGAGGTCTCTTGCCTTGGGAGTGAGCTGTGGTCGTTTGGCTCTGCTGTGCAATTTGGAGGCTGATTGATCCCTTCAGAGGATAGAGGGCTCATGTGTTATGGACAGAGGGTGCAGAGCTCCCAGAAAACAGGGCACTCATTAAATGCTCAGCCTTTGAGTGCACACTGTGAGGTAGCTAGTGGCAGTGTTCTCTCTGGGGGCCCTGAGGTGGCCGGTTTGGCTCCTGTATTCCAGATAGAAACGTAAACTGCGGCACATGCACGGAGTGGCTGTGAGAGAGATGAAGGGACCCATGAAAATGATGGTGTGGCTGAGCCGGCCTGGCATTGCTTGGAGTTGGGGGTCAACTCAGATGAACATCAGCATCTACTGGACTGTGATTGGCTGCTTGCAAAGACCACTCTACCAAGAGCCAGTCCCTGAAAAAGGTACCTGTGCTGTCTGAGCCCGCGGTTGAATGTCTGTGGTGGTCTGGAGTCCCTTTATCAGCTAGATGGTGACAGCTTGTGGCAGGGGCCGGGGGTGGAGTCAGGGTCTTGGACGAGCTCAGGATCTCCTCTATTTGAATGATACTCTTAGTCCTCGGTTCCTGCTGACTGACCCAGTGCCTTGTGCATGCTAACTGAACACTCTAGCCCTGAACACCTCAGTTCTCAGTTCTTACTGACTCTAAAGTTTCCCTAAGGTCCACGTGGCCACTTTGAGGAAAACTTTTCTTCTACCTCCCTCATCCCCAGAATTCCAGAGACACAGAATGGTTCCCCATGTCAGCTAAGCCATGGTTCAGCCAGCGGCTACTTGCATGAGCAGTGTATTTTATATCGAGCCTGTTCCTTGCCTTTCAATGTAGCACAACATTCTAAGGCCAGAAAAGCAGACACAACACTCCTATCAGGAGCTGGTATTGGCTCTGTTTCTCCTGTGGGGATCTCAGAAAAGTTACAGGCATCCCTCAGCCTCAGCTGCCCCATCTATAAAGAGATATCCTTAACTGTGTCAGGACACTGAGTGAAATCAGAGAATGCATATGGAATAATGTCTGGACAGGAAAGCTATAAGAAAGGGATGGTTGATAATATTTTGGGTCCATTTCCTCTGATAGTGCAGGTAATATGTTTTTCCTTAAGTAAAACAGAAAATTGGCTTCTTTGTGCTTCTATGTGTATGTATGTGAATGGGTGTGTATGTGTGTGTTACTGTGTGTGTGTGTAAAATTGTGTATATGTGAGTGTGTGTATATATTTGTATGTATGAGTGTGTTTATATGTGTGAGTGTGTATATGTGTATGTGTGTGCATGTTTGCATGTATGAGTATGTGTAAGTATGTATGTGTTATATGTGCATGCATGTGGATTAGTTAGTAGACATGCAAGATGGGCAAGAAAACTATAAATCTGTATGTACTCTCACTTAGAATAGAAATCATGGACTGCAGAGATGGCTCAGTGGTTGAGAGCACTGGCTGCTCTTCCAGAGGTCCTGAGTTCAATTCCTAGCAATCGCATGGTGGCTCACGACCATCTGTAATGAGGTCTGGCACCCTCTTCTGGCACATATATAGGTAGAACACTGTATATAATAAATAAATAAATCTTAAAAAAAAAGACTAGAAGTCACTTTCATGAGCTTCAAAATTTAAGATTAGGCCTGACAGGTAAGGAGGAGGCAGGGAGACATCTTAGTCATTAGAATGCTTACTGTGTAAACCTCTCTCTCCCTCTCTGTCTCTCTCCCTCTCTGTGTGTGTTTGTGTGTATGTTCCAGGTTTCAGCTTGCTCCATATTCTTTCTGTTTCTCTGATCCAGGTTTCAGCTCTTTGTCTCTCTGTCTCTGCTTCTCTCTCTGTCTCTGTCTCTGTCTGTCTCTGTCTCTCTCTGTCTCTGTCTCTGTGATCCAGGTTTCAGTTTGCTCCTCTCTCTCTGTCTATCTCTCTGTCTGTCTTTGTCTGCCTCTCTGTCTCTCCTTCAGGTCTAGTCTTTTTGAGTCAAGGAAAGTGACTCCCTATTTCAAGTGGCTGTCCTCACAGTGCTTTCCTGCCCATCAGTGTCTGCTCCAGTCTACACCACGTCTCAGCCCAGCTGCATGTTGTGTCAATAGCTGGCACCATCTTCCTCCCAAGGTCTGATTTTTTAAACAAAGTATCTAGAAGGGGAGAGAGTATTCTGAACAGATCAAACAAGCAATAAAACCAGCCATTGTCCTCGAGGGTCTTAGTGAAAGACCCTCTTCTATTCTCCAGTGTCTCTGTTGGCATTTGATCAGTGCTGGCTGACCTATTGGCATACGTACACAAATTACTAATGCACACAGGCAGTGGTGGTCATTCCCCATTCTGCCAAGACATTTCTGAGCGAAGGCTGGCTCCTGCAGCTTCTGGGAAATAGCTGTTGAGGGTTTAGGAGTGTTGCCACCTGACTGTTAAACTATCAATGGCTCAACATTGGCCAGTGTAGGCATACTGACATCATGGAAACTAAAACAGCTTCACATCCAGTATTTAATTTTCTTCCTAGGGAATCAGTTTATCAGCATCAGTTTATCAGCATTCCACCATTATTCCCCCACCCCTCCCCAGCCTCATCAACTTCTTTCTGTTCCTCTTCTGTGAGACAGAGTCTCTCTATGTAATCCAGGCCTTGATCTCTAAACCCTCTGCTCCTATCCCTAAAGATCTGGGATTACAGATGTGAGCCACCACACATTGCTTTGTCTTTTATTACCTGAAGAAGTCACATTGTCTTCCCAGCCTTGTGCAGAGGGGAAACATTCAACATTCAACAATGCTTTTCTCGGGATACTTTGTCTCCAAGAAGAATGAAAAGTTGCTCTAGTCAAAGCTGGGCCACTGGAAAGGCTCTGACCGGTTCTAGGCAGGTATATGGTAGGGATACATATGATTCATCCTCCATCCTCTCCCACAGCTCAGCCTGGAGATGCAGCTCAGAGGGTAAAGGTTTTTGTGAGTGTCACACTGTGAGTTTGACTGTCACCTCTAAAGTCATATTCCTATGACTTGAAGAAACAGGCAGGAATGTGAGCTTGGGTTTGCATGCAGGGAAATTTTCCTCTGGAAAAGAACTTGCCATCTGGGGTGATGATAGAAGACCTTCATCTTGCAGTCTGGCTCTCTTTCTAGCTGGGTTTTGGCTCTGCCAACCCCAAGATTAGAATCGGGGTTTCTCAAGGAGTAATTCGTTTTTGGAGTGTTCCTTGCGTTCTGAAATTTCAGCATGCCAATGCTAAACGATTCCTTGAGGGAGAACAATCCTCCCTTCAGACACTCCAAGGCTAACGTGGCTGAGATTGACAGATAGGCAAAACATTGAGAAACTTGGCTTTTTTCTTTTCAAAATATATTTAACTTCAGTAAGCTGTAAGCCAAGCCCCTCGCAGATGGCAGACAACTTAATTGCTGTGGTCAACTTGTCTGACATTTCTTGGATGGTGTTGGGTGCTATAGTAATCCGCTGAAAACAGATCTCAGCCCACACAAAGGCATGCACAGGGTTTAGCATCTCTACTTGGCCGACGGAGCCCCTGTTCATGGGTACACCATCCCCTACTTCACCAATCAAGCTCTGGTGCAACTTGCAAACACAGCGTGTATTTCTTGGATAGAAAATTCAAGAGAGGCCCAGGACAAACTGAGTCAGCACTGTTGTTTCTTCATGGGAGCCTTGAGACAGTGGTGACCTCAGCTGGCTGTGTTTCTATTTAATCTGTCTTCTACAGTTGGCATGTGTTCTGGGCCTCCAGTGTCACTTACACTTCTTGTCCTCAAGGTGGTGCTAGTTGTGCGTTGTAATACGGATGTTCGGCGCCCTTTTTTTTTTTTTTTGGACTGGCTTCTAGGTGTGAGGCATTACGCATTTTCTGCTCTTTGTACCCGTGTACTATAAAGGCTGTTTTCTGAGCCCGTGATTTCTGATTCCACATAGAGGGTATAATTTGGGGGATGTGAGGAAACGTTCAGTTTGAACACTGCAGTGAGTCACCGAGCTCATGGCCACCTTCCCAGTAAAGTTAAAAATAAAGCACCATAGCATATCCATGTTTACTTCAACGATCTCTGTTTATAGTGTTTATAGTAAACATGCCGAGAACAGGCAGCAGCCAGTGGTCCATGCTTGCATGTTCTCTCTCTCTCTCTCTCTCTCTCTCTCTCCTTCTCTGTGTCTGTACACGTGTGTTCCGGTGAACACACTGAGGCCAGAGCTCCTCAGGTGTTTCTTCCATCATGCTTCACATGGGTGTTTGAGGTAGGGTCTCTCATTGAGCCTGGAGTTTGTTTTATAACAGCCTGGCTAACCACTGCAGTCCCTGGATCTCTCTGATCACACCTAATTGCCCGGCTCTTACGTGCGTGCTAGAGACATGAACTGCAGCAAGCACCTTATCCACAGAGTCATCCCCCTGCCCTTTCTGACACATCTTTGAAATAGATGTGTTCTGGATAGTTAGTTGCTGTTTCAGAGGACACTGCCCCACAGATTAGGTCCCAGTTTAGAAAGGAGGTTCTCTACCCGGAACACATGACGGTTGCTGGGCAGCCTGGGATTACACACAGGTCTGGGCCCCTTAGTGAGAGGAGTCACCTGTGGGACCTGCTGTCGTCACTGTAGTATCAAGGTTAGCAGGATGCTCAGATTTGCGCTGCATTAGCTGTGTGACTTGTGCAAGTCACTCCCTCATAAAGCCTTACTTTATAAATTATACACGTGATAAGGATGCATGGGTTGGGGACTGGGAAGATGGCCCAGTGGGTAAAGGACTTGCCACACAAGTGTGAGGACATGACTTCGATTCCCAGAACCCATGTAAAGCCCATCAAGGTAGCCTGCATCTATAATCCCAGTGTTCCTACAGTGAGATGAAAGGTGGAGACAGAAGCAGGAAGCTTGGAGGCCAGCTAGCCTGGTATGTACTGCTAGCCTGGTGTGCACTGCTAGCCTGGTGTGCACTGCTAGCCTGGTGTGTACTGCTTGCCTGGTGTGTACTGCTAGCCTGGTATGTACTGCTAACCTGGTGTGTACTGCTAGCCTGGTGTGCACTGCTAGCCTGGTGTGTACTGCTAGCCTGGTGTGTACTGCTAGCCTGGTGTGTATTGCTAGCCTGGTGTGCACTGCTAGCCTGGTGTATACTGCTAGCCTGGTGTGCACTGCTAGCCTGGTGCACACTGCTAGCCTGGTGTGTATGGCATACAAGAAACCAGTCTCTAAGAAGGTGGAAGATAAGGACTAATATCTGAGGTTGTTCCCTGGCTCAACATACCATGCTGTGGTACATGCCTGCTTGCACCCCATCCAATACACACACAGATCGCACACACTCACACATACACATACACAAGCACTTGCACATGCAAACCATACACCACACACACATATACCACACACACACACACATACACAGCCCACACCACACTACACATACATAGCCCACACCACACTATACATACACATCCCATACCACATTACACATACACACAGCATACATATACCATACACACCTCACATACAGATCACACACACACCATCCACACACAGTCACATCCATATCACACACACAAACCACATACACATATATCATACCACACACACACACACACACACACACACACACACACACACAGATCACATACCCCACCACACACACACACACACACAGATCACATACAAACACAAACACACACCACACACAAACACATACACACACACACACACACACCACACAAACACACACACACACACACCACACCATTCATACTACTCAGGAACATGAAAAGAGTGGTTAAGATGAGGCTGCCCAGGGTCTCTAATCAGCCATGACAGTTGTCCCTTTAGGCGGGGTCAGGATCTGGATCCACACAGGGGACAACCACAGGAGAACACAGGGAGGAGGTGACCTCTACAAAGCACGGGGAGAGGCTTCATCAGAAGCTAGATCAGGGAAGGCAGAAGTGAGGAATGAGGAATGCAGGTGCAGACAGGAAGTCCCTGTCCAAGCCAGTAAGAGTTGATATTCGCTGGGCTGCTTTAGACTGTAAGCCACGAGTAAGCCCAACCAAAACAGCTTAAATAGCAAGACAGAACAGCACATACCTCACATGCCTCACCTGCTGCTGCTCACCACCTACCTAGGCCCTGCGGACTTCAAAGACTTCTTCCTTATTCCTGCTGCTGTCTCTTTGAGATGGCTGCCTCTTTGTCCTGTCCTCTGGCTGCAAGATGGCTGCTCCTGCCTCTCAGAGGCAGGTCTTCCTTCTCCCACGTGGCTCTTTACCAGGAAGGGATAGTTACTGCTTCCCAGCCCCACGGCTCCTTGGTCAGTCTGGGGCACTGGGTCCCTTCATGCTGTACACAGGCCAGTCTGGACACTTCCTCAGACTCATTGGGATCACACTGCATGGGCTCTCCCCCTGCCTCTCTCTCTGAGAGCAGAGCATTGGCTCATGTGTTCTGAGAGGCTGATATATATTCCACGATATGTATGTTCTAAAGATTTAAATTAATTTTTAATGGTGTGTGTGTGTGTGTGTGTGTGTGTGCATGCGCACACGTGCACCTGTGCATATGTGCACATGGGCATAGGTGCTGACAGAGGCCAGAAGACAGCAGAAATCCTCTGGAGTTGGAGTTACAGATGCTTGTGAGACACCTGACATGGGTGCTGGGGACTGAACTCTTGGCCTCTGTCTGACCAGCAAGTGCTATTAACCACTGAGCCATGTCTTCAGCCTCTGACTATGTTAATAATAATAAAAAAAGTATTTTTATTGTGTCTGTGTGGTGGTGGTGGAGGTGGTGTGGTGTGGTGTGGTATGGTATGTGGTATGTAAGTGTGTTGTATGTGGTGTGTGTGTGTATGTGTGTTGTATGTGGTATGTAAGGGTATTGTATGTGTGTTGTATGTGGTGTGTGTGTGGTGTGGTATGAGGTGTGTATGTGTATTGTATGTGGTATGTATTGTGTGATATGGTGTGTATATGTGTGTGTGGTGTGTGTGTGTAGTGGGTATTGTGGTATGTGTTGTATGTATGTTGTATGTGGTATGTGTATGTGTGGTGTGGTGTGTGTATGTGTGGTGTGGTGTGTGTATGTGTGTGGTGGGTATGTGCTGTGTGCATGTATGCATACACATGCCAAAGTGCACATAAGCAGGTCAGAGAACGACTTGCAGGAACTGGTCCTCTCCTTGCATCATGCGGGCCCCAGACTGAACTGAGATTTCAGGCTTGGCTGCAGTGACTTTACCCACAAGCTGTCTCACTAGCCCCTTTTTCTGAATATTTCCATCGACTTCATATCCTAACTTCTGAAATGTGGAGTGAGGGTGGCACTTGCATTCTCTCTTCTCCTGTCTGGGACCCTTCATCAGACAGAGGCAGGCTGTCCCTATCACTGCTGGTTACCCCTGTGAAGGATCCCCCTCCCTCAGGGAGGTTCTTGATGCTCTACCCACTTCTGTCCCTCATGTAGTGTGGAACTCGGAGATTCCTCCATCCCACGAGAGGTGGCTTTCCAGTGACATGTTTGACCTGACGTTGGAGGGAAGTCGCTGGCTGAGTAGGACGTGGGAGCACACTTGGCCTGCAGGGCACCCCTGAGGGAGAGCAGCTGCCGCCATGTAGCCTACAGTTAAAACAGCAAGGCTCCACACTAAGACTGCCCCATCCTGAGCACGGGACAGGGCCCCTCTTAGCATCTCCTGCCTTCTAAACCTGCACTTGTTACTCAGGACCCTGGACCCCCACTTTTACACCCCCTCAGTTGCTTCCTGGGTCCTGCTTCCCAAGAGCAACCTGTGAAGGTCACAAGCCTGGGACCCAGGCTTGACCCTGAGTCCAGCACGGTGGCTTCTCAAGGAGTGGGACAAAGACAGGTCAGAAAGGAGAGCAGGGAGTGACCTGCCAGCTGGTGGGCAGGGCCACCTCTTCCTATGCCTCTGTAGTCCAACATTGTTCCAAGAGACCAAAATTCTAAATTATTAATTTTTGATATCACATGTCATATATTGTCATGATGTAGTATCTTGTAGCCCAGGCTAGCCACAAATTCCCTGTGTAGCTAGGGATGGCTTTAAACTTCTGATCTCCTGCCTTTACCTTCCAAGTTCTGAGATTATGGGCATATGCCTCCTTGCCTAGTTTATGCTGTGCTTGTATAAGCTGGGCACATACTCTAACAACTGAGCTATACTGTCAGGTTGTTAAAAGGCATATTAATAGTGATAGGTGAGATACAACTTCACAGTTTGTTACCTTGATTTATCATTTTGAAACATTTAGGAATGTGGTTTGTATTTTTCCACCTCCATGCCTGCCTCAGACCTGACTCACCCACACTAACAGAGGAACAGCACTCAGGTAAATGTTTATACTCATGAACTGCCAACAGGGCGGGTTTAATCTGTTTTCTTCAGTCTTTCTCACTTACCTAGCACAGGCTGGCTCATGCTTCAGCCTCATTTGCCAGGGTTGAGAGCCCCGCAGCCAGGACTTGGGACTTGGTTGTGTGGTTCAGTTTTTGTCTGAGAAGAGAATTGATGGAGATACTGTATACAAAGCAAGCAAAACACATTCAACACCGGGTGCTTTCTCTCCCTGCTGGCCCTGAGTTACACAGGGAAGCCATCTTAGTTAGGGTTTCTATTTCTGTGACAAAACACCATAACCAAAACCAAGTTGGTGAGGGAAGAGTTTATTTCTGCTCATACTCTCAGGTAACATTCCATGGCTGAAGGAAATCACAGCAGGAACTCAAACAGAGCAGGGACCTGGAGGCAGGAGCTGATGCAGAGGCTGTGGAGGGGGCTGCTGACTGGCTTGCTCCTCATGGCTTGCTCAGCCTGTTTTCTTATAGAACCCAGGATCACCTGCCCAGGGGTGGCCCCGCCCACAACAGGCTGGGCCCTCCGTGACAAGCAACCCTCCCATCGCATCAGTCACTGATTTAAAAATATGCCCTACAGCTGGATCTCATGGGGGCATTTTCTCAGTCGAGGTTTCCGCCCTTCGGATGACTCTAGCTTGTGTCAAGTCGAGATAAGACTAGCCAGGAAGTGGCCCTGTTGCTCCAGCGGCTTCTCTTGAAGCTGCCTTTTTCTACATGTCTGAATTTTGATCTCCTCTGTAACGCACCAACTATGGCACTGCTGTGGGGGTCTCTGGGACCCTGTTCTTGTACTCAGAATTGTGCCATGTTCTTCTGGGGCCTGGTTGCTGCTCTCAGAGATGAGGAAAAACGAGTGAACAGGAGAGGAAGCCCTCGGGGTGGGGGTCAGGGGAACAGACGACGACGTGTGTTCTAACCTGTGCTGTCTAGAGGGAACAGGGAGCTGCGCCTTCTCTGCGGCTCAGTGTTAAGTGTTTGGGAAGGTGAGGGCCATTCGTCCTTGCCACTGTAGGCCAGAAGCAACTGTAGACAAGTGGTGAGTGAAAGAACCTGGACCCAGCTGTCTACAGATCCTCCTCCTCCTCCTTTTCCTCCTCCTCTCCCTCCTCCTCTTTTTCTCCCCTCCAGACCTGTTCCTCACACCTCCTCTCCCTCCCACTAGATGGAGAATGTATCAGAACAGGCCTTTTGAAGACCCTTGTGGGATCTCTGTGTCTGGAGGGCCTTTTGGTGTTGTGTGTAGCTAGGAAATACAGGGAGGCCTTCCACGTAGGATATCAGAGGACTGGGGAACTCCAGTGCATGGCTTCTTCTAAGTTCACGGTCAGCTGGAGAAGCACCCTGACTCCCTCCAAGCCTAGTCCCTTGCTGCCTACATAAGGAGCCCCCGCTGGAGCAGTAGGGACCCCTGGGAAGGCTGCTGTGCTGTGCTGTGCTGTGCTGTGCGTTAATCTTCCAAGAGTGGATACACAGCCCGGCTACAGTCTTCCAGGGTCCTCCCAGCTGGGGCCTCTCTGTCCTTCTCTCCCTATACCTGCCTCTCAGTGGTACCTTCGTCTTGAGAACTCTATGTAATTGGGGCTTTATGATTCTCCTGCCTCAGCCTCCTGAATATCGGAGTTCTCAACAATTATTTGAGCTACAACTCCCAAACACGTTCTGCAACGTGTGTCATCATGTTTGCTCCTGTGCAGCCCCAACTCTTCTAGCTGGGGGGGGGGGTGTCCCAGAATTCGGAGAGCTGAGACCATTTGCTCATTTGCTCAACAGCATTTCCTTACTTCCATCCCCCTGATAGGAGGAGCTCGTGTCCCTGACTTCTTATCAAGTTAGCTTGGCACCTGTTTGTAATTTATAAGTAGCACCTGTGGAAGGAGGGGCAAGGAATTGGGGTTATTTTTAAAAACAATCTATCACACATACAGCTGGTGGAGGAAAAAATATTTAACGTATTCAAAGATGTTTGACAGTAAATCAGTGAAGAGCTGTAGGGTGGGACCTGGGAAATCACTGAGGTGCAGCAAGGCAAGCCTTCTTTTGTGAGCCCTTCCCTTAGAAGAGGGAGTGGAGGAGCTGTTGCTAGATAGCAGGGGTGGGATGCAGTCAGCATCAGGACCAGCTGGAGAAGAAGGCTTTGCTCTTCTCCAACTCACTGATACTAGGTTTGGGAAGAACTTACAGAGCAATAGTCTATGGCAGAGGACTGACCAGAAATGACCTGGCCTTCACAGTAAAGAAAGCTTGGCTTTGACTGTTCCAGTCCCACAATGTCATGGGCGAATATCATTTCTGTCTGGACAAAGTTGACACACACATGGGTTTCTGTGAAGTTCATAATACATCATTGTAGAGAAGTTTTAATCCAGTAACATGGCGGCTCTGGCAAGGAATCATAACCAAAAACCTAGGTCTGTGTGATCCGTCTGGAATGCAGACATGCCACACACCTTTAATCCCAAACAACGTATGTAAGGTTAGTTTGTAGAAGGAAGTAGCCATGTTTGAAAGTGATGTCTAATTGAGGGGCAAAGTGACAAGTAAGAGAGATTTGATAGAATGAGTCAAAGATAGGATATGTCCAACTCTCAGGAGACCAGCACAGGAATGAAGCTATTTAAAAACAGTATAGCTCCTGAGTTCATGCAGTTCAGTGCAGGTCAGCAGAGGCAGCTGAAACCAGAGAATGAGAAAGAGCCAGAAGATTAGAACAGGTTGCCAGGGTTAGTTTGAGGCCAGGCAGAGCAATTCAGTGAGAAGCTGAGAGAAGTCAGATTGAATCAGTCAGCTTGGAGAGGAGTTTGAACCAGAACAGCTGAGTTGAGCCAGCCAGCCAGAGTTCAGAAAGAGCCGAAAGGCATGAGCTTATTCAGTAGTAAGCCTCTAGGATGACAATAACACCAGGCAAAATTACCCTTTTACTTTACCTTTTCACATCATCTATTACTCAGTTTATTGGCACTATAGGGATAGAACCCAGGGCTGTGCACATGCTAGGTAAACACTCTACCAGCAAACACATGGCTGAGCCAGCTCGTGTGTGTGTGTGTGTGTGTGTGTGTGTGTGCACAGATGCATGTGTGTGCATGTGTGCTATAACTGTGTGCTACATGCACACACGTGAAGGTCAGAGGAAGGCAACCAATATCCGACTTTATCATCTCCACCTCATTCCTTGAGACAGCTCCTCTCACTGAACCTGGAGCCAGCCTGCCGGTTAGCAAGCCCAGTAATCCCCATGTCTTTGACTGAACCTGGAGCCAGCCTGCCGGTTAGCAAGCCCAGTA
>NC_034601.1:86938542-86944307 GCF_900095145.1 Mus pahari | reverse complement strand
CCCCATGTCTTTGACTGAACCTGGAGCCAGCCTGCCGGTTAGCAAGCCCAGTGACCCCCATGTCTTTGACTGCGTTTCTGGGGTGATAGGTGCGGGCAGCCACACCCTTTTAAATTAGAGTGCTGGGGTTATAAGTGTGAAGCAGGTGGCTTTGCCCACCCTTATCTCTCACTTTAAATGACTTGGCATGTGAGATAAGGCGACTCTGATCGGGGAAGAGACAGATTCACACAGAGAGGAATCAAGAGGTGAAGGGAAAATATTGATAGGAAGTATATGGATTTTAAATAAGTATGCTTAACAGGGTCAGTAGAATCTTTGGATTTCTGTCAGAGTACTAGAAACTATAAAAGAGAATCAAGAAAAGTTCGAAATATAAGAATACACTGTGAGATTAAGGAGTCAAGGTTTCATACAAATGAGCTACAGATAAACTTAGTCAGCAGAAATAAGAAAACCTCAAGAAGTCAGGGGGGGCTGAATGGAGGATCTCCTGGGGAGTGAAAAGAGACTGAGGGCCTCCCGAGCTGATGTAGAGTTTTGCTTCCCCCTGAGTTTCCTTGATCAATGTCCTTGAACAGTACTGCGGTTCCCGATTTCTAGAAAGTTCTTTTCCAGATTGTCAGCTTCCTGCTTTCTCTCACCACTCTGTGAGAGAGTCTTTGTGTTCCTCCCTCGGCTCTGTCTCTTTCTGTGATGTGACATTCCACGTGTACTTGAATATGGCTCTGTCTCTGTCTCTGTCATTACAACCGGAGACCCAGGAGGGCAGGACCTTTATCTTAGTCACTCCTGTATGTGCAACATGGACCACAGTACTCAGCATGAGGTAACCCTCAATAAGTGTTGCAGGGGTGGGTGGAGGGAGAGAGGAGGTGGCAGAATGTTGGTCCAGCTAGGCCAGCAGTGATGGAGTCTTGGGTGTCCTACCCCTGGGAGACAGGGAACTTCACTCTGCTGGGTCCATTATGGGGTGGGGCTGGTGGCCTCTCCAGCAGGATAAGCCCCAGGTCACCACAGACTATTGAGAAGTGTCACTGAGAATTCTTAGAGCCTCAGGGAAGGTCAGGGTCTTTCCAGAATGACAGGGTGGACTCTGGATAAGATCACTGCTTTGTGAATTTTGAGCCTAATTTAGAAAACTTTACTAACAGCCAATTAATATACTTAAAAGACTTAGTCAATGCTGTGAAGAACCTTTTCCCTAAGATCATTGAGATGAAGTTTAAAGGAGGTTTAAAAAAAAACTTTAAAGTCATTTTACTCATTGAACAGCGAAAAGGTGAAGACCTCTGTTACCATGGCAACAGCCTTTGAGGGAAAGCTGTAAAAATGGCAACAGGAAGTAAATGTGCTTGTAAATTGTCCACCCAGACCCCAGGGAGGGACCCCTTCTCCCGATGCTGACCCTGGGGTAAGTAGCTCCAAGCGATCGCTGGTGTCAGTCCATGAGCACAGAGGTTCTGGCACTCAGAGTTCACGGCCCGTAAACTCTGATTTGTGAGGTGTGGGCTTCCTAAGGACAGAGAGGGGAGGTCAGGGCTGAGGCCTCACTTCCTCTTGTGATGACTTCTGACCCTACCCTTGTAGGGAGAGCAACGCACAGCACAGCACTCTGGAGGGTAGTTGCCACTCCTGGCATCAGAACCCAGAAGGGAATGATTGCTGCTTTTCCTGGAGATGGTGGGCTTCTCTGGGGCCCATGGGTGTGGTGCTGGCCATGGACTGAAGGTCAGGGGCTCCACTGTGTATAAGCATTTGAATATTTCTGAGACCAAAGGTGGAAATGGTAATATCCAGATATAATAGCATACAAATAAAAATATACATTACCTATCATACTATATCATACCATACCATAGTTACCATATACCATACTATATCATGTTATACCATACCACACTATATCACCATCTCATCCCATATCATACTATATATCACCATTTCATACTATTATATCATGCCACATTATATCATATGGATAAAGGAGGAGGCTTGATATTGGGCATGGTGGTGCACACCTGTAACTCTAGTACTTGGAAGGCCAAAGAGTCAGGAGTTCAAAGTCATAATGGTTTGAAGTCAGCCTAAGGTATATGAGACCCTGTCTCAGAAATAAGCAAGCAAGGAAACAAACATACAAACATGGCATGCATGGGCAAATGTACATGTCTGCATGTGTGTGGGGAGGTTCATGTTCATGTGTGGTATGCACAGATGTATGTGCATGTCTGCATGTTTGTGGTTTGCATGGATATATGTTCATGTGTGCATATGTGAGGTATATGAATGTCTGCATGTGTGTGGTATGCATGAATATATGTGTATGTCTGCATATCTGAAGTATATGAATGTTTGTTCATATGTAGTATATGCATGTCTGCATGTGGTGTATGCATGTTTGCATGTGGTATATGCATGTTTGCACGTGTGTGATATGCATGGGTATATGTGCATGTCTGCACATATATGGCATATGAATGTCTGCATGTATGTGGTATATACATCTCTGCATGTGTGTGGTATGCATGTGCATATGTGCATGTGTGCATGTGTGTGCATGCATGTGGAGGCCTGAGGTTGATGTTGGGAATCATCCTTCTTTGCTCTCCACATTATTCAGTGAGTCAGGTCTTTCAATCAAACCCAGAGCTTGCTGATGTAACTCTTCTCTATAACCACCTTGCTCTGTGATCTCCATCTCTGCCTCTAGAGACAGAAATTGCAGGAAGGTTGCAATCCTACTCTGATGGCTATTCTTGGTTGTCAACTTGACTACATCTGCAATTAACTAAAACCCAAGCACCTGGGCACACCTCTGAGGAACTTTTCTTACTTAAAACATTCGTAGTGGGAAGTCTCACCTTTAGTCTGGGCCAAGCCTTCTGCGGGACATGGAAGAAGGAAGCTTTGCTCTCTCTGCCTGTTTGCCCTCACTCTGGCTGGCAAGTCCATTCCTTTACTGGCATCAGAGCCTGCTTCCAGATTCAGGTATGGACAGAGGACCAGTTGAGACATCCAGCCTCATGGACTGAAGAACTACTGGATTCTTGCAGTTTCCATTGGTAGACTGTCATTGTTGGGCTAGCTGGACCAAGCCACTTAAACAAATCCATATATACGTGTGTATGTGTGTATGTGTATATGTGTATATATATGTGTATATATATATATATATATGATATATATGATATACATACACACATATCTACACACATATGTTCCATATATACACATGTGTGTTCATGTGTATGTATATGTGTATATATATATATAAAGTCTATCAGTTCCACTCTTCTAGAGAACCCTGAGTAATACAACCACCCAGCATTTATGTTGGTTCTGGGATTTGAACTCATTTAGTCCTCACATTTGCAAGGACAAGCACTTTAACAACTGAACCCTCTCTCTGCTATTCCCTGATTTTTTTTTTAAATGAGAAATTATTACTGTTGTGTGTTGCATGTAGGACAGGCATTACACCTGAAATGTGTTGCGTGTGCTGTGGCATGCGTGTGGAGGCCAGAGGATGCCTTCTGTAGAGTTTGTTCTCTTTTCCACCTTCACATCGGCTTCAGGATCCATCTCAGGTCCTCGGGTTGCACATTAAACACTTTTACCTGTGGAGTCATTGTGGCAGCCCGTGACTAATGTTTCCTTCCTTCTTTTTTCAATTGTCAGGTGACCTTCGTTGTTTTCAATTTTCTACAGAAGGACGTTTTGAAGTATGCGTGCGTAGTGCCGGGCACTTCTAGCTCATTAAGGAACACAGTATTACACAGTTTCTGCTTTCTCTGATTAAACCACTTAATGTCCGTGCTGCATGGTTTTGAAACTGGCTGCTTTTATCAGTGACACGAGTTTGCTTTGCTGCACAATGGGTCCCTTTGACATTGATCACCAGATCTCCCTGTGGTTGTGTCCTATGACTTGTTACCCAGCCCCGACCTGCCCTTCTGCTTTGTGAGGCTTTCCACATCCACACCTGAGTGTCGGCCGGCAGCATTGCATGGATTCTTGCTTGATGTAGTGTCTCCCCTGTTATTGCAAATGGGAGTGGAGAAAACAACCACAGAGGGAGGAGAAGAGGAGAACATGTGTGCAAGCTACCCTGGAGACAAAGGGTTAAATTCAAAATTTGTAAGAAGCTTAGGAACAGTGGCAAATCTTCCCAAACCTGACTTTGCTTTAAGTTTGTACTCTTAAATTAAAAATAATTACCTTTAAAAGATAGCAGGTGGTCAGAGATGCAGCTTGGTTGACAGGTTGTCTAGCCTGATGAGGCCCTGGTTTTGATTAATGGTACTGTATAAACTGGGCATGGGGACGCATGCCTGTGATCATACTACTTTGGTGGTAGAGGTGGGGGAATCAGAAGTTCAAGGTCAAACTTGACAACATAGTGAGTTTGAGGCCAGCCTGGGGCAAAATAGATTTTTGTTTCAAAATACAGGAGTTTTTCACATCCTTTCCTAGGGTCTAATATGTGAAAGAAATGAGGGACACTTCTAGGCAGAGAAGTGGAGGTGAGATCTGAGAGAAAGCAGACTGCCCAGGTGCATGTGTGTGTGTGTGTGTATGTATGTGCTTATGTGTGTGTATGTGTGTATGTGTGTATGTGTGTGTAAGTGCTTGTGTGTAAGTGCTTATATGTGTGTAAGTATGTGTGTATATGTGCTTATGTGTGTATGTGTGTATGTGTGCATGTGTATGTGTGTAAGTGTTTGTATGTGCTTATGTGTGTATGTGTGCATGTGTGTGTGTGTGTATGTGTGTGTATGTGTGTGTGGGCCAACAAACAGGCTCATGTACATTCCTGCATATGTATATGAAAGCTCAGTTTGGCCTAGAACTCCTGAACTCCAGTGACTTTCTCTGTTCTTCGAGTAGTTGGAATTACAAACCTGTAGCACCATGCCTAGCTTTGGGTTTTGTTTTTGAGTAAAGGTGACTTATAATACTTTGACATGCTCATGGCAGCCTGCAGCTCCTTGCTGGGTACAGCGTGACAGCGTTCACTGGAGCTGAGACTTCCTTGCTCAGAGGCAAAGGAAGAGAAATGTCAGGGAGAACTTTCTACTGCTTTGAGGAGATTCCCTGCTGATGCTGTGGTTTGGCCATCTGTGCTTTAGGACTCCATGTGACCAGGTCTTTCTCTCCCCAAGGCCCAGCTCTCAAGTGGGCCCAACTCCTTTACCAGAGGACAAAGCTACACAGGCATGGTTCCTGAATAAAGGCCAGGGCAAGGGTGTGAAACTGTCATACAGTGAAGACAGGAGGAGGCAGGGGGCATTCCCAGGACTTGCTGGCCAGCCAGTCTGGCCAAATTGGTGAGCTCCCGGTTCAGTTGAGACCTTGCCTCAAAAAACAAGGTGGAAGCAATCAAGGAAGATACCCAACATTGACCTCTGGTCTCCACACACACATGCAGGAATGTATGTGAGCCAATGTGCTAGCTACTCACATGTGTACACACACACATATACAAACGTATACCTGCCTACACACCTGCCTACACACATACACACACACATATATACACATACACATACACAAACNCATACACACACATACACACACATACACACATACATACACACATACAAACATACACACATACACACACATACACACATACATACACATACACACATACATNCACACATACACACACATACACACATACACACATATACACACATACACATACATACACACATACACACACATACACACATACACACATACACACATACACACACATA
>NC_034601.1:86929328-86938382 GCF_900095145.1 Mus pahari | reverse complement strand
ACACATACACACACATACACACATATACACATACACACACATACACACATACACACATACACACATACATACACACACACATACACACTTTACACCTAGGCTGTCTGCTTTCTCTCAGATCTTCACCTTCACTTCTCTGCCTGGAAGTGTCTCCCATTTCCTTCACTGTTAGACCCTAGGAAACGGAAGTGTTTCTTGCCAGAGGTTAGCTGATGCAAGCTCAGGGCAGGGCAGCCACACAGGGAGGCAAGAGTACAAAAGATGCTGAGAACAGGAACAGGAGAAAGAACACAGACTTTGGCTCATGCTTGCACAGAAAGCATTCTTACTCGCCGAGAAGGCTCAGGATTACCTAGGAGATACACTCTTGGCCTGTCTGTGAAGGTGTTTTCAGGGAGTTTAGATTGAAGAGGGAAGGCTCGCCATGAAAGAGAGGAGCGGCCTTCTGGAGGATGGGGCCTCAGATTGAATAAAAAGAAGAAAGCAAGGGACAAGAAAAGTCATTAACACACAGACCTGACTCTATCTGGCTGCATAGCTAAGCTGGGAAAGAAGAAATGAGTATACTCTTGGCATCTGATGACATTGTGTACATATGTGTGCACACATGTGTGTTTATGTGTGTGTGTGTGTGTGTGTGTAGATAGTTTCTTCCTTTCTTCTATTCTTTTCATGTGTCTGCATGTATGGTATGTATATACATATATGTGTGTGCATGTGTGTACATGTACACATGCGGATCTGTTTACACTGATTTTACAGGTAGGACATGATACCTACCTGGCATTTATGTCAGTTCTGGGGATCTAAACTCTGATTCTCAAGCCTGCTGCTGATGCACAAATGGTTTAGCCACTGAACTATCTCCCCGGCTCTAACCTACTTTGAATCATGAAAGAGCCCTGGTTCAAGAGCTAGGCCCTGAGCAGTCTGGTAAGATACAGTGGCTCTCAGTGGCCTTGGACCCCACCTTGCCACTTTGTATCCCTCCCACTTCTGTGTCCCAGGAGTGAGACTCATGAATTCCTTCAGGCAAGGAAGATACATTAACTTTCCATCTCTGCTGTTCTTGTTATGCCCTGCCTGACACACATCTGCTTAGAGACACACCCTAGGAGAGTTGGCAAGAATATAGAACAAACAAACAAAATAACAACGAGAGGTGCCTCCCTCAGATGCCTGACAGTCCAGCCTGTGAAGCCACGAAGCCGCCTCTGAGTCCTCACTTTTTTTTTTTAACTTGCTATTACTCAAACTGACGCACTTCTAATACCAGGAAAAGGGGAACACGACTTCCTTGGTATCCCCAAAGAGGAACTGAAACAAACAACCGAACAATTCCATTCAAGAAAAAAGCAGACACAACCTAGGGAAATAAGGCGTGTGCCTGAGGTCAACCTGCTTTCTGAATGAGAATCAGGATGTGGCAAGGGACTTGGGGCTTTTAATAAACTGAAGGAGAACTGTGGAGGCCATCTGGGTTCTGTGGGCCAGAGCTGCTCTCACTCGGTTTTCCTGATGATCCCTAGAGTCTGGCTCAGTGGCTTTGGGCCTTGCAGCCACCCAGACCAGCCATCTATGGTTGGCCTGCCTCTGTGTGACTTACAGAAGGCTGTGACTATGTTGGGTGATGTCCTTCATGTTGGCCTACATTTCTGTTACTTGATTCTTCTGAACTGAGGTGCCATGTTCTGTGGGTATATCTTCAGTCAGGGTCTCTTCCACTCTGGCGCACAGGGCTCTCGGAGCAGACTCTGGGCATTTTCCACACAGGATCTAGCTGTTCAGCCTTCTGACACTGTGATTCGACATTGTAGTCTACAAAGTCTGTCTATGAAGTCCATTCTGAAGAATCGTGAAACTGAGTTACAAAAAACCCCAACCAACCAACTAACCAACCAAAAAAAGCAGCAGGAAAAACCATCATGTTTTAAACAGTTTAGGATTTAATGTTGGGCTATGATCAAGTTATGCTCAGCTGCAGACCCATGCTGTTCACCGTGTGAGTGATGATGATGATGATGATGTGTGTGTGTATGTGTGTGTATATGTGTGTGTATGCATATATATATACACATATGTATGTGTGTGTGTCTGTGTCTATATGTGTATCTGTGTATGTGTGTGTCTGTGCATGTGTGTGTCTGTATATGTGTGTATATATATGTATGTGTGTGTGTGTGTATGTGTGTATGTGTGTATAGGTCAAAATAACATGGTACATGCTTTCCTTCACACAATTTGTTCTGCATCCCTTGGGAATGCCTGATGTGATGGTTTGAATATGCTTGGCCTAGGGAGTGGCACTATTACTAAGTGTGTGGCCTTGTTGGAGCAGATGTGTCATTGTGGGGATGGGTTTTGAGACCCTCATCTTAGTTGCCTGGAAGTGGTCTTTTGTTTGCCTTCAGAACAAGAGGTAGAACTCGCAGCTCCTCCAACCCCATGCCTGCCTGGATACTGTTGTTCTCCCTCCTTGATGATACTGGACTGAACCTCTGAACCTGTAGGTCAGTCCCAGTTAAATGTTGTCCTTGTAAGAGTTGCCTTGGTCATGGTGTCTGTTCACAGCAGTGGAAACCCTAACTAAGACACCTGAGCTCCCTCATGGTTAGTGGGAAGGAACCAGGTGTGGAGAGGAGAAGCAGGCAGCCTGCTGTACTTATCAGGTGGGTCCCACCTCCTGCAGGTCAGTCAGATGTTTTGTGCCTTCCCTGGCTCATGTCGGGACACAGAAACAGGGCATCTTTCATTCTCACTGGTCTCCACTGCCCCAACATTCAGAATGGGATTTAGTTGCCATGGCAACAGCATGTGTCCTCTAGGAGGTGGTTCTGCTGGGAGGGCTCCACCCTCAGGGATGGATTAATGCACCCCAGGAAGTTGGTGGGTTATTTCAACAGTGGGCTGTCAGAACAGAGCTCCTTGGCTCACACCCCTTCACTCTCCTGTACGCTGTGGTGATCTGAATGAGACATGTCTCCCACAGGCTCATTGCCTGAACACTCAATCCCCTGTAGGAGCCACTGCTTGTGGAGATGATGGAACCTGGAAGAGAGGGAGCCTTCTGGAGGAAGTGTGTTACTGGGGCCAGGCTTCGATGGTTTATAGTCTCACCCCACATCCTGTTCCCCTTTCTCTGTTTCCTTTGTATGGATGAAAAATGCAACCAGCTAGCTTCCCGCTTGCCAACCTCCCCTCCCTGCCATGAGGACTCTGTCTTTCTGGAGCCATAAGCTAAAACAAGGCCTGCCTTCCTGAAGTGCTTTTGGTCACAGTGTTCATCACAGTCAAATACAGCAACAGAAGAGTATTAAGTGTGCCTGCTGTTGGTCAGCTTTCGGCAGGATAACAAAGTGTCTCAAGCAATCAGCTATAAAGAGTTTGTAGTTCATGCTGCTTGAGTCTTGTGGTTTGCAGGAAGTATTGTGGTGGGTGAACATGGAAGGGATTGCTTCCCTCAGGGCTGCTGGGAAGAGAGAGAGGTAAAATGAGCCAGGGTCCCCACTCTCCTTTAAGACACACCCCAGAGCCTAGCTTCTGTCTACCAGGAGCTTCCCAGTAGCATCATGTGGTAGGGACCAAGACTTAACAGACAAGCCTTGGGGAAGGGCTGTGAGCTAGACACTATTACATGCTGTCTCTCTTCTTGGCACGCTATGAGAAGGTCGCCCTCAGGTCCCAGCACCTGTGCTGGACTTAAAGCCTTGAGAAACACAAACAAATCAACGTCTGTGCCTGCATTACCAGGCTTTGCTTTCTCGGCAAGTTTCACAGGCTTCTGCCACAACTCCTCACGTTTGCTCTACACATTCGGGCCATTCTGGGAAGAAGCCTTGTGTTGCTACACAGCCACAGAAGACCAGGCTGCTCCACCTGCCTTTGGTTTCACCATTACACTTGTCTGTCTTCTCATAGGAACTCTGGAGAGAGAGGATGAGGGACAGAGGAACTGAGAGAGCTGGCTCCTGTTTCACCTGCCCCACTTCAACACACATACATCCCAGAATGCTTCCCGGTCTGCATGTCTACATTTTGCAACTGGCAGGGTCAGGGACTCAGCCAGCCAGCCCCTGGTCTGTGGTTGGATAGAAGCAAAGTTGTAGATTTTGTTTGCTGTATTTGGTCAAAGGCCACACTTCAAACACAGATCCTTCACCGGGGCTGAACTGTCAACCTGTGTTGGGTTTCTAATTTGCACTTTCTAGGGAGTCCATGGGATTATGTGCAATGAGGGGATTAAACTGCTTCACTAGACTCTATTGGTTATGTATAATTACGGGCTTCATGGTGCCACATTGATGCATGTATATAATATATTCTGCTTATATTGACCTCCATTACCTCCTCTTCCTCCTCCTGACCCTCTCCTCTTCCCCACCCACTACTTTTCTGACTCTTCCATGTTTGTTTTGGTGGCCCAGTGAGTTTTGTTAGGGTTGTCTACAGGAGCCTAGACGAGAGCTCATTCATCAGGCATGGGCTACGCAACTGAAGGAAACTTCTCCCTTCAGTGATGGGAAACTTCTTCTAGTTTTACTTTAAGAAAGTAACTCTGTTGTGAAATGATTCATGTCATCTCACCATAGGAAATATGGATTAATTAAAGGAGAAACATGCTCAAGGCCCCTGCCACTCAAATGCACCACTGAGGGCTTGGTTAGGACTTTCGTACGTGAAGGGAACTAACCTGCGTACATGGTCTTATCATTTATCAGGGCATCTTGTCATGTGCGATTTTTTTACCCTATCATTATTTCAATACAACCTGCTTTCTCATGATAATAAAATTGTAGTGGAGTTAATGTTGACCTGCCATGGATGTGACGTCTAGGCCAGAGCTGTCAGCCCTGGTTTACAGATCTGAAGCACAGTGGAGCAGACTTTCTGAGCTTGCACACTTGATGCTTTTTACTTCTGTGGGTATTCTGCTCAGAAAATTAAATTAGCTACCTTTGGTAAAAAAAAATGCCAAAATCTGCTAATTTCTAACAAAATGTGGAGTGTGCAAATCCAGTGACTGCATATGTCCCACTGAGCCTCTTTCTCATACACACACACAGAGAGACACATACACACACAGAGATATACCCACCGCTACATATACACACACAGAGACATACATACACACATACATACCACACCCCCCACAGACACATAGACACACACATACACACAGACAGACACATAGACACACACATACACACAGAAAGACACATAGACACACACATACACACACAGACATACCCACCCCCCACATACATACACATATACATACACACACACACACACACACACATACACACACACACTCTATACCTCCCCCCGACACACACACACTGGAGTTGCAGGTAGTCGTGAGCTCCTGAGCTCACTCTCTAGCCTACAACTCCTTATTCTATCTACATGTGTGTGAGCACATGTATATGTGCTATACATGTGTCCCCATGTTTGTGTGTGTGCACATGGGCATATGTGTGCCTTTTGTGTTTTCCCTCAGTCACAGATCACCTTATCTCTTAAGACTCATCTCTCACTTATCCTGGAGCTTATTGATTAGACTGGTTGGCCTGCGGGCTCTAGGGATTCTGGGATTACAAATACACGCTGCATGCTGCAGCTAACACTTTGATATAGGTGTTGGGAATCTGAACTCGGGTTCTCATGCTTGGGCAGCAAGCACTTCACCCACTGAGACCGTCTCAGTGATGTCTCCACTGCAACCTTCTCTCTGGCCTTTAACCTTCAAAGAAAAACCTCTTGGGCAAGGTAAGAGGGTTCTGATCTCCCTTCTGGGCTCGGGGTAGAAAAAAGCACGTGTCGAAGGCTTTGGATCTCCTGTGGGAGGGGAGTTCCCCTTATCCCTGGCCTCTGACCAAGCAGGCAGCCTTTGTTGCAGAGCAGTCTCCAGCTTCACCCTGGCTTGAATATTAGCTGAATGTGTGCACTGGGCAGGCTGATGGACTCCTTTTTAAAAGGCTTTATTGTTTTCATTACAAAAGGTAAGAACAACAAAATGCACAAAATTGGCACACGGACCAGGAACTGTACCATGTGAAGGTACCCAGTGCTCCAGTCTCAATGAGCCTCGGGTCTGGGGCTTAAACATACTTTCTGTCTCGAAGCCCTGCCGGCCAGAGACCATGGTCCAGGTGTGGCGGGGCTGGTTCTCAAGGCATCTCTGCCTGCTGGGCTGCCTTTTCCTAATGTGGTCACCCCTGAGAGCCACATTCCTGTTTCCCTGTAGCAACACCTGTAGTTAGGGAATCTTTCCAATGGCTTCGATTCACCTTAACTTCAAATAACTTCACTATCTGAGGTGGCAGGTTTAAGATAAGCATATATGTGTTTTAGGGGACGGGACAGGTCAGCCTATGCCATCCAGGACAGTGTCAGGCTTAGAGTTGGTAATTCTGGCTTCTGTCCCCTGAATGACTTTCCTTCTTGGAGACAAGGTCTCATGATTTTCAGGTTGACCTTGAACTTGTTACACAACTGAGGATGACTCTGAGCTCCTGGTCTTTGTGCCTCAGCCTCTTTTTTTTTTTTTAAAAAAAAAGGTTTTTTTTTTTTAAACATATTCCTGCACTATTTCTGTGTGTGTTTTTTTTTTTTTTGATTTNTTTATTGATTATATGTAAGTACACTGTAGCTGTCTTCAGACACTCCAGAAGAGGGCGTCAGATCTTGTTACGGATGGTTATGAGCCACCATGTGGTTGCTGGGATTTGAACAATCGGGTGCTCTTACCCACTGAGCCATCTCACCAGCCCTGTGCCTCAGCCTCTTGAGTGCTGGGATTACAGGTGTGTGCCATTCCACCTGAGCTCATGGGATGCTCAGAGTCAAACGCAGGGATTCACGGGAGCTGAGTGAGCTCCAATGACCCACTGGTCCACATTTCCAGCCCTAGTCACTGAATGCTGTAGTTATTCTTTATGGTGTTGTAACCAACGCCTTTGTTACTACTTGAAAACAACATGAATGTTTGGCTCATGGTTCAGTCCATGGTCACTTGGCTATGTCTCTGTGAGGCAGGACCCTAGGGGTAGGGGTGTGTGGTGAAGGTTATTTATCTTGTGGTGCTCAGGAAGCAGAGAAAGAGGAAGGGCCTGGGGACCAGGTGTAACTTTCAAAGCCCACCTTGGTGACCTGCCTCCTCTACAAAGACCTCAGATTTGCACCGTTTTCTCATGTCACATCTCCTGTCTGTCTGGCACCAGCGCTGGCGACTGCTTTCTTCTGTAAGGAGAACTCGGAAGCGTCTTCATCGGCGTGTTGGTGGTTTTTCTCGGTTCTTAGACCAAAGCATCTTAAGGGAGGAAGGGATTATCCTGTTTGCAGTTTGATGGTTCTGTCCATCATGGTAGGAAAGGTACAGCCACCGGAGCCTGAGGTAGCTGGCCACACTGCATCCACAGTCAGGAAGCAGAGAGAGAGACAGAGAGAGAGACAGAGAGAGTGAGACAGAGAGTCAGAGAGAGACAGAGACAGACAGACACACACACACAGAGACAGAAAGGGAGACAGAGAGAGAGTGACAGAGACAGAGAGACACACACAGAGACAGAGAGGGAGACAGAGAGAGACAGAGAGACACACACAGAGACAGAGAGGGAGACAGAGAGACACAGAGAGAGAGAGACAGAGACACAGAAAGAGAGAGAGGGAGACAGAGAGAGAGACAGAGACAGAGAGACAGAGAGACAGAGAGACAGAGAGACAGAGGGAAATGCTGCTATTCAGCTTGCTTCTCCTTTTTATTTTGCCTGAGACCTGAGCCCACAGAGTGATGCTGCTGCCTGTGTGGAGGGTGGGTCTTCCCACCTCAATTAACCTAACCTAGAAACTCATCATAGATATGTCCAGAAGTGCTTTCCAGGTGACTCCAGATCCTGAACTAGACAATATCACACCAGGATGCACATTATTCGATTGAGTATAAAAACATACCCAAGGCATACCTGGGTAACCAGACAAAGGAGCCATTCACACGACCACTCAACAGACTGTAGGAAAACGGACACAGGCCTGGGCCCAGCAGCTACCCTGCCCATTTCACGTGGACCCAGCCAGGTGCTGTTTTCCAGTGCCTTTAATTCTGGACCCTGCTCACATTCCTGACTGCACATCAAAAGCACATGGAGATCTTTTAAAAACATTCCCTAGCAGGGCATGCCACCCAGACCACCACGTCAGAGTCTGCCCACCCAGACAAGTATTTTATTATGTAGATCCTGGAGCACAGCCAGGAAGCTGATTGCAGAGGTTTGCAGAGTTCTAGAACCTTCCCTGCCTCAGTCACTCTGGCTTCTAGATGGATCTCAGCGTTGGAGGCTCCATGTACCTGGAATGTTGGGCATCCCTACTGATGTGTTTATAAAAAGATGGAGGATATGTTCTATGGAGGTGTAGTCAGGGATGGGGGAAGGGGGTGCTTCAGCATAGAATAGAGTTTATTAAGGGCATGGGGAGGGGAGTTGAAAGGATAGTAGAGGGAGAGAGAGAGAGAGAGAGAGAGAGAGAGAGAGAGAGAGAGAGAGAGGTGCAGACAGACAGAAGAGAAGAGAAGAGAGGAGAGGAGAGGAGAGGAGTAGAGAAGAGGCCGGCCATGAGCATGTGGAGAAGGAGGGGGGAAAGGGAATGGGGAGGGGAGAAAGGGAAGAGCAAGAGAAAGCAAGAGAGCGAGGAGGGGGCAAGCAACCCCTTTTATAGTGGGTCAGGCAACCTAGCTGTTGCCAGGTAACTGTGGGCAGAGCTTAGATAGAATGCTACTGCCTTCAGTCACCTGAGGTGTGGATTTACTCAGGCTCACCTCCCAAAGCACCCTGGACCAGGTGGTGCAGGACCCATAAATGTATTCTCTGACAGTGTGGGAGGAACTGGCTCCAGCAGCCCGGGACAGCCATGTTCTCTGCCAGCATCCTCTTGTCTCTACCCAGCTCCCACTGCCTCTCTCTGCACCTTCTTCCCATCTCTCAACATGACACAGGTCACTGGGCCCAGCTGCATGGCGGTGACCTCAGCTAGTCTTCCCAATCTTTTTTTTTTTTT
>NC_034601.1:86909202-86929323 GCF_900095145.1 Mus pahari | reverse complement strand
CTTCCGAGTGCTGGGATTAAAGGCGTGCACCACCACGCCTGGCATTAGTGTTCCAAACAAGGTGACATTCCAAGGTCCAGGGCAGATACATTTTGGGCGAGGGACACTCATCCCACTTTAAAATCTTGTGGGCCTGAGTACCAGAGGCTTTCCACAGAGCTCTCTGGCCAGGCCTGGTGTGAGAGTTCCGGCAAAGGAAAGCAAGTGCGGGCAGGGAGGCGAAGTCTCTACCGAGCCTTCCTGGTCACTCAGGAACTCCTAGCAGCTCTTCATTGAGTCGAGGGCTGGGCCGACAGAGGCCCACTGTGGGGAGGAGTGCAGTGGGGCCTCGGGCGGTGCTTTGAGAGAGCAGGTCTCTTCCCAAGAGTGACAGCTCTTGGGACAAAAGGCTCGACGACGGACTAGTTCTCACACACCTTTAATTCCCTGGATAGGATTTATACACAGTTTTGGGGGAGTGATTTAGGGTTCGACAGCAGGTACCTTTCATTGGCTTGGACTGAGAGCTTGTGGGGGAAACCTTATTTGCATGTGGGAAGGCTTGGTGCTGCTCTTGGTGTGATTGATAGCCACACACCTCTCCTGCAGGGGGCTGTGGGGGGCGGTAACTTCGACAGGAGCCAAGGACCCAGGAGACATCGAAAGCCTTCCGTCCTGTCCTGTGTAGGTGGAAATCACCACCCGTCGGGTCCCCAGGGTTCCAGACTTTTGCTGGACTGGAGACCAGGCTGTCTGTGCACTGCCTCACAACATCTCACCCAGATAGTGGCACACACCTTTAGTCCCAGCACTCAGAGGCAGGTGGATCTCTGTGAGGTAGAGGCCAGCCTGGTCTACAAAGTAGGTCCAGGACAGCCAGGGCTACACACAGAAAATAAAAATAAAAATCTGCACCCAGAGGAGGATCTTGTGGGGTTCTGGTCCTGGTGTATGGAGCTTGCAAAGTCTTTGGTGATTCTAATTTATGACCTGCTTGTGGCCTCAGGAGGAGTCTGTCAGTTGCCTCCATGCGACTACACAAGGAAACCCACGAAGGCTCAGTTCCATCAGAGGGAGGCGTCCGTGGTCCATGACCAGCTTCCTGGTCTGGTCTGGTCCTAGTAGATGCCATGCGGTGTGCATCTCTTTCAGTGAATACGATCTAGGAGAGCACTATTTTGGCTTGCCTGAGCTCTGGCTTCGAAGCTGATGTGTTATTTCTGGCTTTCCCACATCTGGACAGCTGTGGGCTCAACTGGCCATGCCTGTCACCTCTTGGTAACCTGAGTCTCTGGGGCTCACAGGTCTGGAACAAAAGTCTTCAGTCCTTGGGGTAGTGTCGGCTCTCTCCAGAGAAGTCGTGAAGCCAGTTTTGTGGGGTTATTTGGCTGGGTTTCCAATGGAGGACTTTTGATCCACAAAGGGCTCATTCAGAGATCCCCTTTAGTCTTAATGAATTGCAGGTCCTGGGACCAGAGAGCCCCTCTCTGGTTTCCATTCAGCTGCAGGCCGGACCCCTTGCAGTGGATCCGCTTGGCAGAGATCCCTGGTAGCAGATCTACCTTTGCGACCGTGGTTTTGGCTCCTTCTCACTTGTGGTGGATGAGAATTGGAACAGTAAGCTTCAGGTGGCTGACCTCTTGGAGCTGAGTTCCCAAGGCCACAGTTTGGAATCTGGTTTGCTTTTAGGGCAAGGGGATAGATTGAGGCCAGGATGAAGCCCCGCACCAAGCTGGCAATTCCATTCCTTTCTTGTGACTTGGAGGATATATATATATATATATATATATATATATATATATATATATATATATATATTTGAGACAGGTGTGCTATGGAGCCCAGGTTGGCTTTGAACTTTTCACTCTGCTGCCTCTGCTCCCTAGGAGCTGAGATTATAGGCAAGCTCATATAAAATGTTTTTTTTTTTTTTCTACAAAACAGTAACCAGTTCTCCTAACTTCCTGCCAGGCCTCCTCCCAGTTTCCAGCCCAGCCTCTTCAATGTCTCTCCCAGCCGTTCCTCCCTCAGTTTCCCAACAGTCTGCTTAAACAGCCTCTTCTGCCCATCCTCTCAATACCAGCAGCTCCAAACTGTAACAACTGTTCTAGTCTATCCGCTTAGCTCAACTTCTCCTGGCTCAGCGGTCTCCTAGCAATACCTTCTACATCAACCGCCTTCTGTTTTCACTCTGCTAGACCAATCCCTTCTCAGCCTTAGCTGGCTTTTTATATCCTATCCTGTTCCCAGAAATCCAAGGGGCAACCAACATTGAAAGTCATAAGGTCAAACAGTTCTAAAAGCAAAAAAACCTTTTTTTTTTTTTTTTTTTTTTTTTTTGGCTTTTCGAGACAGGGTTTCTCTGTATAGCCCTGGCTGTCCTGGAACTCACTTTGTAGACCAGGCTGGCCTTGAACTCAGAAATCCGCCTGCCTCTGCCTCCCGAGTGCTGGGATTAAAGGCGTGCGCCACCACGCCCGGCCTCCTTTTTTTTTTTTTTTTAAAGATTCATTTTATGTATGAGTATACTAGTACACTATAGCTGTCTTCAGACACACCAGAAGCGAGCACCAGATCCCATTATAGATGGTTGTGAGCCACCATGTGGTTGCTGGGAATTGAACTCAGGACCTCTGGAAGAGCAGTCCGTGCTCTTAACTGCTGGGCCATCTCTCCAGCCCACGGCTAAGAATTCTTAAAAGGCCAGTTGACTAGCAATATAAAGGCCTTTAAAGAGCCAGGTGCACAAGGTGAACCACACAAGTCCACCCTGCCAGGCTCTGAGCTCCTTTATTATTTGTTCTTTCACCCTCATTTCTCTCCAGACCTGCCTGCAAGGTTGCAAGAGCTCCCTCTGGCCACAGCCGGCAGCGTCCTCCTGAGATGGTAGGAAAGGGAAGAACTGGCTGTGAGAGGCAGATTCTCCTGACCTGAGTCAGATGAAGAATGTCTGAGGTCCCTGTAGGTTAATGGTTACCTCAGTGCTAACAAGTGGTGAAGCAGGACTTGAGCTTGCATCTTTGGAGCTTCAAGCCTGAACTTTCTCTCCCTATTCAGGAATGAATTTGGAGAACTTCCCCAGAGGGCAGCATGACTGTGGAACTGGGCTTCCTGGGGACTCTGCTGCAAAGGACCTGCAGCTCACTTTAAGTGCTGGATCAGTGAGTGACCTGACCACCCAAAGCTACTCCTCAGCCTCCTGTCAATGTCTGGACTTCTGTGATTGGCCCATCTCACAACATCCACATGGCATACGATGTCTGGACTGCTGTGATTGGTCCATCTCACCATGATTCATTTCACACTGAGCACTTCCTCTTTGAAAACCCTTCTGCAGAGGAATCAGAGGGAGTGACAGTACAGCAGTGGGGATTCCTTAGAATCCGCGTGAAGTGTCCAGGTGTGGTGAGATTTGCTTGTGATCCCAGCGTTGGGGAGACAGAGAAAGGAGGCTGTCTGGGTGTCACTGGCTAGTCTACTTAGCTACTTAACCCGATAGGTCAGTCCTAGGTCTCAGTGAGAGTCCCTGTCTCTAAGGAAGCAAAGTGAATGGTGTTCAGGATTGACATCAGAATTTGACCTGTTGCCTTCACACGTGCATGTGTACATGAAAACCACATGTATGGACACATACTCACATACATGCTTGCACACACACATATGGATGCATGCACACATACATGCTTGCACACACATGTATGGATACATGCACACACATATATACACTTGCACACACATGCTTGTACACACATGGATGCATGCACACACATATCCTTGCATACAAATATGTATAGACACATGCGCACACATATATACACATACACACATATGGGCACATGCACACACACATGCTTGCACACACAAATGGATGCATGCACACACATGCTTGTACACACACATATGGATGCATGCACACACACATGCTTGCACACACACATGTATAGACACATGCACATACATACACACACACACACACACACACACACTGAATGCTGGCTCTGCCTTTACCCAGTTGGCAGTGTCACTGGGTTTCTTTGTTAGGGTTTTATTGCTGTGAAGAGACACCATGTCTAATCAGCTCTTACAAAGGAAAACACTTAATTGGGTCTGACTTACAGTTCAGAGGTTCAGTCCATTATCATCATGGCAGTATGAAGAAGGACATGGTGCTGGAGGAGGAGCTGAGAGTTTTACATCTTGATTCAAAGGCGACTGGAAGTGAGACTCGAGTGACACACTGGCCAGTGTTAAGCCTTTGAGACCTTAAAGCCCACCCCCTAGTGACACACTTCCTCCCAAGGGGTTGAGCATACCAGTTGTGTCTGGCGAGAGAGAGAGAGAGATAGAGATAGATAGAGAGAGAGAGAGAGAGAGAGAGAGAGAGAGAGAGAGAGCAAGTCATAGGTCCAGAGGATCTGTGTGACCTTGGCTAGAAGGAGGGACCAAGGGACCTGGAAGGAAAGTGACAAAGGTGTGGGAGGCTCTTAAGTGTTGTATGGCATATGGGAGTAGACGAGAGACACAAATGTCTAAGCCAACCTGAAGAGTACCTTCCAGGGGTCCCCAATTTTATTTTGAGCAGTGACCTGTGTGTGTATGTGAGCCATGGGGTTTGTCTAAGTAAAAACACCATAAGTTGAAAATACATCGAATGCCCTAATCTGCCTCACACCCTTAGCCACACACACAGCACATTCTTTCCGAATCCTAAAGTACCCGTGCTGAGCCACCATGAGAGGACTGGCTTCCATATTGCTAGTGTGATAAGAGCGAACTCCAACCACGGTTGGGGTTGAAGTAGGGTGAACAGTTTGGGAGACAGCAGTGGTAAAGAACACTTGCAAGTGCTGGGTTCTCCTGGGGTTCAAGCTAAGTGCACAAGGCTAAGGGGGTGCTTCTGGGTCTATAATAGCCTAAGCTTGCTCTTCAGGACCCCACAAGCCAGAGGAACTGTGCTCTGACCTGAATGGCTGTGGAGAGAGGACAGTCTGCCCTGGGCCAGGTGGACTCTCCTGGGCAGTGGGTAGGGGGTGGGGACAGTGGGCAGTGGTCAATGGGTAGGGGGCAGTGCAGGGGCAATGGTTAGGAGGCAGTGGGTAGGGGGCAGTAGGCACTGGGTAGAGGGCAGTGGGTAGGGGGCAGTGGGCAATGGATAGGGGCAGTGGGCAATGGATAGGGGCAGTGGGTAGGGGACATTGGGTAGGGGGCAGTGGGCAATGGGTAGGGGGCAGTGCAGGGGGCAATGGTTAGGAAGCAGTGGGTAGGGGGCAGTAGGCAGTGGGTAGGGGGCAGTGGGCAATGGGTAGGGGCAGTGGGTAGGGGGCTTGGGTAGGGGCAGTGGGCAGGGGATAGGAGGCAGTGCAGGGGGCATTGGGTAGGGGGCACTGGGCACGGGACAAGGGGTCAAGGGACAGTGAGGAACTGCCCTCAAGTCAAGTTAGCCAGGTTTGCTGCCACCCTTGGTTTGGGACTACACTTGGGAAGTCAGCCAAGATGGATCTGAATGAATGCAGAAGAATCTTGGGGATCTTGTGCCCTGGGTTTTTGGTGCACTTCAATATTTGAAAGCTTGGGGATATCTTTGGGGATGCTTGTTGGCCCCTTACCGGGGAGCTGGGTTCTGATGGGCAAAGTCCTGAGCCTGTGTCTCTACCTAGCATCTTCGGTGATTCTAAGGCCGGCATGCAGAGACGCCAGCCAGATGGTAGCCCTTTTCATGGAGGAAGCTTCTGTTTGCTCTTTAGCCTGGTTGTTCTCACCTTGCACATGCAGGCAGACATGTGGCACAGTATGGGCCAACTGCCTTGTGTGTGGGCATCCAACAATTTGCCCAGGTCATTGGGTGTTGTTGCCACAGGTGGCAACACCCAACAGTTACCAGGAAAGTTTGTTTTATTTTAGCTGTGTTTAATAAAACTTTATTTATAAAAACTGGTAGTCAGTGTCACCCCAATTTGATGTGATTTTAATTAGCCATAGTCTTAGCATTAGTCTTACTGCACTTTTAGATACACGTAGTTTCGATGAAACCTTCTCCCCACTGAAAAATGGATACTAAAAACATGGCAGGTACACGCAACGGTTTTTTTTTTTTTATTCAGCTGTAAAGAAAATAATAAAATAAAATGATGAAATCCACAGGGAAATGGATGGAACTGGATGTTGTTACATTAAGCTTGGTAAGCCAGAGTCGGAAAAGCAAGCACCACACTGTGGCTCTCACGTGCAGATCCTAGCTCCCAGTTATTATATTTGTGTATCACGTGGGAGTGTGACTGAAAAACAGAGAGGAGAACAAAGAGGCTTTAAGGGAAGGATGCAGGGAGGGAACAGAGACGCGTGACGGATGTAAAGGCTTTGCTCAGGTCCTGCACCTCACCGTAACTCCTGCACCATTATTGTGCTGCATGATTTCATATCAACTTGACACAAGCTATAGTCATCTGAGAGGAGGGAACCTAAGATCTGGATGTAGGCAACCCTGCATTGCATTTGCTTACTTAGTGAATGATGGGGAACGGCCCAGCCCATTGTGGGCGGGGCCATCTCTGGGCTGGTGGTTCTGGATTCCACAGGAAAGCAGGCTGAGCCAGCCACAAGGAGCAAGCCAGTGAGCAGCACCCCTCCATGGCCTCTGCATCAGCTCCGGGCCCCCAGGTTCCTGCCCTGCTCGAGTTCCTGCTTTGGATCCCCTCAGTGGACCGAGGCTCTGGATATGGAAGCTGATGCTTTTTGTCACGGCACTTCACCACCGCAATAGTAACCTAAGACACCGATTTTAGCTGCAGTCGGCTACTTGCTAGGAGACGCAGCCTGTCCTTGCTAGGAGACGCAGCATTTTCAGTCCCTACCACCCGACTGCCAAGAGAGCGGAGATGGTAGCAGAGGTCTGATGACATACAGTTTTCTTGGTTCTCGCTCATCCGACATGAACAGCACCAGGCTCACGCAAGTCATGACTCAGTCTTGCCACCCACACAGGCCCCACCTGCTCAGGAGATTGAAGGAAACAGAGGGGACTTGCAACACTGAGTCTGCAGTGTAGACAGAAAGCATCCCAAGGCAAGTACCCCAACTCCCAGCCCTGCAATACGGTGTCTGTCATTCCCACAAACCAGAGAGAGATTTAGGAGGCCAGACGACAGGGAAAGAGAGTTTTTACTTTAAGGTCCGTTTGGGTGCATTCATGTTTGTAGGACACAGAGGGGCATTCTGAGTCAGCCAGAAAGTGAAGGCTGTGTGCTTTCTGCCCCTCGTGGGGCCCCTCGACCCTGGAAACACCCACTCAACTGTCACAGACACTCGTGGAGTCAATTTCAGGCTCTATAGGACATATAAGCACCCCTGGGGGCATCTAAAGCTGGCTCCAGAAGGAATACCGGCTCAGGCCACCAATCTAGCTGTCCTCCATCTTGGAGAAGACAACTAAATTCGGTCTCCCAGGGCGTTATTTTGGGAGGGACCCAAGTGAGGCAGGACTAACAGGCCAGCTGTGGAAGGGTCAGGCCATGGCCCCTTGCTTGATCCTCTGTGACATGGCACTAAAGCGATGGGCCCACAGCCAATCAGCACAGGGCCTCACAGGGCCCCTCCCACCTGCCTTCACCCTGAGTGGGAATACCTGGACAGAGGCAGGACTGTGGAAGATGGGGACTGCCTAGGTAGGGCTGCTGGGCCATGTGCCCGGAATTTAACAGTTTGGGGAGTTGTCCTGCTTTCTGAAGATGGGAGCTACTCTGCCCAAGGCATTCATTTTCTTGAGGTTTCTGCATTTCACTAAGGATGGCACAAGCTGGTCCACCCTGAAGCTAGGATTTGAATGCTGTTTGTACACTGCAATGTGGGAAGAAGACGTATTTAGGACAGCCATCTCTGCTTGAAGGAAGGCGTGGAGTCTATATTCGATGTAGTTATTACAAAGTGCGGATGTGGAGAACGGGAGCACCCGGCGCTCCTCACCCTCCAGGTGTCTGCCCTCACTTGCTTGAGTGGGTGAGCAGTTGCCTTCTGTGTGCCTAACTGAGAGCAGAGCCTCTGGTGGAGACAGCGAGGGTGGGGGATGGGTGTGGGTGTGGGTGTGGGTTCCCTTCCTTTGGATATCAGAGCTCTAGAGTGTTTACAAATGTGTCAAATGAAAGACTCTGGGTGACAAAGGAAATCTATTACACCGGTATAGTTATCTAACCTGCATATTAAAACAGTAAAGTGTGGGTGTGTGCTGGGACAGGGTTTTCCTATGTCACTCAGGCTGGCCTGGAACTTATGCTCCTGCCTCAGCCTCCAGAATGCCGGGGGTTACAGGTCCACGGCATGCTTAGGCTACTATTTCTCATAGTTGGTTTCATTTCGATGAGTGATGGGAGAGACACGCCCGAGACTTGGGGAACAGACATCTATTACCTCTCAGGTACCTATCACCTATCTATGTCATAGTTGAGGTCTCCAGCATGCTATAGAGGCCCCTGTGTTGTAGGTGGTCACACCCCAGCCTGGGGTGTTACCCGGAGGTGGTGGAATCTTTAGCAGACTGGGCCCAGCTGGGGGAAGTTAAGTGACTCAGGACATGCCCCTGGGTGGAATTTGAAACCTCAGATTCCTCTCTCTGTGTCCCAGGTGGTGTGATGCCGCCAAGCCTGTTTAGAGAATTTTCTCCTTAGGGGGAGTGGGGGTGACTAGGCAATACCATTCTCCATTTTAAAGTCCCAGTGACAAACCAAGGTACAATCCCACCAAAGTCCCTTTGGGAGAATGAGTTTATTGGTCTTACTTCCAGCATGGGGGATGGTTGCTTGCAGGAATGTATGTGACCTTAAAGTCAGCCATACTGGAAAGTCTGCACCCAGCATGGATGATTTCTTTCCCATAGTCACATAGATGGTCAGCCTTACAAGTCGTCCATAGCCTGTGAATTCTCGTTCCCCTTTCAGGCTCTCCCACTCCAGGCCATGTGAAATTAGGATAAAACTGCTTCCAGCTGCTTGGGAGGAGTTGCTGTTGGGAGGACTCTCAGGTGAGGGTCCAATTGCACGCCCACCCCTCCACCAATGCTGATCACTGGCAATCGCAAGCACAGCCTATGAAGCTGCTTGTGGGTAGATGGCCGTGGTTTGGTTTAGAGGACAGTGCTTTGCAACAAAGCCTCCCCCACGACACACTGCTGCCTCCTCCTACGGTGCTGACCCAGGCCCCAAGCATCAGAGCTGACCCACTGAAGCCTCTGAGGATGTGAGTCAAAATAAACCTCTTTGTGAGCTGGGTATTCATATATTTTCCCAGTAACACAATATCTGTCTGTCTTTCTGTCTGTCTGTCTATGTATCTAGCTTCCATCTATCTTCAAAGATCTATTTAAGTAATATGTTTGTTTAATGATGCTATGCCCATGATATCTTATTCTAGTCCACACGTGTGCTCCTGTGCACACACATGCATGTGTGCACAGGTTGAATCCCTTGTATCCACAGTGCTTGGGACCAGAGTGTTCTGAACTTTAGAGTTTGGTTTTGCAGTAGTCATATAAAACAGATGAATATCTTGACTGAGGGAGGAATGCAAGTCTACCCATGAAGCTGTGTTTGTATAAACCTAACACATACAGCTTGAGGGGAGATTTGTGTAGTTTTTTCCATGTTTTGTGAATGAAGCAAAATTTCACGGTATGGAATTTTCCACTTATGTGTCATACCAGTGCCCAGATAGTTTGGAATTTCAGGGTAGTTCATATTTCAGGTGCTGAATGAACCTGGGAACTGTGAGTGGATACACAGGAGGCTGTCACTAAACTGTATTGAGATCTGTTTGTCCTTTGGTTTGATTATCCAAAGCCAAGCCTCTTGTCAATGCTGTTGAATTATTACCATGAAAAGTTAGGCAATTCTGTAAAACATCAGAACTAATGAATTCAGCCAATTTAGCATCTTATGGTCAGCTGCTATGACTTGCCTTCATTTTGGGTCAACAAGCTGGGCCACTGATTGTAGATAATTGGGTTTCTATGTTTCCCCAAAGTTGACCTTGATGATCAAGGGGGAAAAAATTAAAATCCATAGGAGACAGGCAGTTCTGGCTGCCTTGACTAGTCAGGGTCTCTTCCTTCAGGGGTCAGGAACCTCATTGGTACAGGCTTGGCTCAAGAGCCATCCAGACCTCTGACCCACAGGATTCCCATGGAGCCTGAGAGTTAACTGCTACCAAAGGAAACATAACTCATGGGAATGTTCCATTGCCATTGTGGGGGGAGGGGTTCACAGATCATCTCTTGGGACCTCTTTCCAGACAACTGTGATGGTATACTAAAGTCCTGAGGCTGGGGAACAAAATGGCATGGTCCAGGCAGCTTACACACAGGCATTCATTAACTTGGTCCTGGAGAGGGGGATGTCTGAGACCAGGTCCGGTCCCCTGAGCTAGGAGGGAGTGTCCGCTCAAGGTCCCCACCCTTGTGTACAGATACTCTTCTCTGTGTACGTATCTCTTATGACACCCAGTGACCTCATCAAATACCTATGGCCTCTGTAAGCACTCTGTCTTTAGACACAGTTATAGGCTGGTGTCCAAGACCACATCAGGATTCCCAAATATCTTTTTTTTTTTTTCTGAGAAGGGGGCACAGTTCAACTCATCACACCTAGGAAGGTGAGTCTGCATGTCTTCAGAGGGTCCAGGTCCAGAGTATGTAGGCATTCTCTCCTTTCCTGGCTGCTCTTATTATGGTTCCCATGGGGGTAGAGCTTGGGCTACCAGTATGTGAGCTGATGTGATAGACAGATGTGACATGTCTGACCTTCATGTTTTGTCTTGGCTTCTCATGTCCCCCACATTGACAAAAAGAGCATGCCCCAAAATGTGCGTCTGTAACTTCAGCATTTGGGAACAGAGACATGTAGATCCTGGGGGCTCAGTGGTCAGCCAGCCTACCTGAAATGGCAAAAGCTCCAGGTTTAGTGATCTCTCTCTCTCTCTCTCTCTCTCTCTCTCACACACACACACACACACACACACAGAGATACATACACACATACATAATGCACACATACAAACATGCACACATACACATATGCACACATACACACATATGCACAATACACATATGCACACATACACACATATGCACATATATACACAATACACATATGCATATAGACACACATATGCACATATATGTACAATACACACATGCACACATATACACATACATACATGCATATATATGTATACACACAGAGGGTGAGTCAGACAGACAGATGGATAGACAGATGGACAGAGACAGACAGAGACAGAGGAACAGGGAGGAAGAGGGAGAGAGGAAAGAGGAGGAAAGCACAGGGAAGGATAGATAAAGAATTGCAGACTGGAGGATAAGTGAGCTCCTGGCAGAGAGACTGAGCGAGTCCACACCAACAAACTCAGTGTGGGATCTGCTACTGTGGGAATCGACTAGGTCCAAATCTGCTGGCTCGAGGGGCCTCCAGGAAAGTTCCCACCTGCCTTCCAGTTGCTCTGGGCACCAACCATTCCCCCAAACCACAGACCACAGTGCCAGAGACAGCAGATTTTTTCCTAGTTATTCCACAGGCCAAGTTGGAAGAAGATGTAGACAACGTCTTGGGCAGCACACACAGAACAAAATCGATCTTTCAAGCCAGCCAGCACTAATTCAATCAAAGCAGAAGTAAGCTGGAAATGCCAGCCTGTGCTGGGAGGAGAAGCCAAGGCCGAAGACAGCTTGGAGTGAACCCAGCAAAGAGATGAGTGACAGCAAGAGGTCCATCAGAGGTGGGCAGTGACAGTGTCTTCTAATGTAGCTTGTGCACAGGTGTGTGTGTGTGTGTACAGGTGTGTGCACAGATGTGTGTGTTTGCAGGTGTGTGTGTGTGTGTGTGTGTACCTGTCCTGGGGCAAGCTGTATCTATCATTTGTACTCTGTGAAAAGGGAAAATGCAAGGTCCCTGCTCAGCAAAGGCTAAGAATTCCACTACAACCATGTCAGAGTTCTGAATCAAAGCTGGGCCCTTCAGTGTGAGAGTCCCTGGGCTGTCCACATTGTTCTTTGAGACAGGGTCTCTCACTGTGACATGGGGGTCACCAAGTAGCTATGCTGGCTGGCAATGGCTGGACTCTGCCTGTTTCTACCTGCCATCACTGTGATTGCACACTGCCTGTTTGCATGGTTACTGAGGACGACTAGGGTCCTTATGTGCAAACATATTATGAAGTCACTTCTCCAGCTTCAATAAATGGCTTATCGACTTAGAAAATGTGAATTCAAGCTTTCTGTTGAGGCCATGAAGTTTCTACTTCCCCTGCATGTGTGATTAGATGTCAGTTGATGAAGCGGGATCTTAGCCAAGCCTCCTGGAAGCTCTTCCAGGCTGTCTCGTGGTACCAAGCATGCACCTTTCTAAGGTTGCCAAGCAACAGAGAAGATGCCCAGTTAAGGTGGAATTTTAGAACCACAACAGCTAAATGTTTAGTACATGTGTATCCCATTAATATCTGGGGCACATTGAAAATATCTGTTGTGCATATGGGTGTTACTGCAACTTTAAAAGTGGTAATTATTCTTTATTCTGGCTAGCTCCAAATAAATGAGACAGAGGCAGTAAGATTTATTTAATCAAGCTTTATGGCACAATAACGGAGCAGTTATTAATCTATTCTAATCCTCTAAACTAATCCGGCTACCTCCCGGACAAAATCCCTGAGATACTTGAGTTTTAGTATTGCTCTGTTTTTTCTGCGCCAGGGTGCTCCTGTGGTGTCTCCTCTGCCCTTCTCTGGTGGTGAATCCTCTCTTTCTCTCCCCCATCCCATGGCTGGGATCAAAAGTCCAGCCCTATTCTCTCCTCTGCTCAGCCATTGACTGATTGGTTTTTATTGACAAATTAGAGAATAAACGGGGAGCAATGTTTACACAACATCAAAACTGAGATTCTTAGAATAAACATTACGATGCCCTGTTCAGATTGCAACCAGATATGGGGGCGGGGCAGAGAAATCAGCATTTGAAGAATAGAAGGATAATCTTTACACAGTGCAGAAGAGCATTATACCTACATATGAGACTCAGAGTGGACTAGGTGGCTGTGGTGCCTGTTACCATGGCAACTTGATATTGAGCAAGCTCTTCAGACTCCATAACTGTAAGGGGTCACTGACAAAGCAATGACAGGGTTTGGGAGGCCAAGCTAGGCTGGCATGTGGGTGTGATGGGCACAAACCAGTCAGAGGAATGGTCACAGTTCAGTCTGAATGAGTGGCCTGGGACTGTTGTAACAACAGTGCTCCACCAGTTTGGTGGCTTAGGAATGGGGAGGTTGTCTCCCAGCTACTGTATTCAAGGCTGAGCCTCAGGAGAGGCTGGGGAGCAATCATGGTCTCCTAACTTCAGGTTCTCAAACCCCATGCCTCAAGGGGTTTTCCCTCTGAGCCTCTTAGAACCCTTTTCTTGTCTGGGAAATCACACCCATCCAATGGTCTTGGCCAGGCCCACCCTGTAAGAGGGTCTCATTTTACTTGGTTAGTTCAAAGACCCCTATCTTGAAATCAGGCCACATTCATTTCTTTCCCAGCTCTCTGTTTATTTTGCCATACAGGGCTAACAGCGAAGGCATGTTCCCCCAGGTATGTAGTGTACGCTGTGCCTATTCATCCTTACCCCACTCTCCTCTGTTTCTTCCTGGGCCTCCTGCTGGTCTGCTTTGCTCCCCAGGCAGTGGTGGCTACACTTTTATGTCTGTGTCACGTCTGTACACATGTGACTGATGTATCTAGGGCTCAAAAATGAGAAAACAGGATATTTGTCTCCTGCAGAGGGCTGGTCCACCTTTCTGCTTGTTTCACAGTTTGCCATTTTCCCCGCAAATGGAAATGCCATCTTATAAAAGTCACTTGACCTGGGTTGACATGTTGTAAACAACTTATTCTCTCGCTGCTCCTGGAAGATGTGCTTGTGATTGAGAAATGGAAATCTGGCAAATAATCCTTCTACCCTGCCAATGTAAGCAACCATAGCAAACTTATACACACACAGACACACACATAGAGAGAGACGCACACAAAGCCATGCATACACACATACACAAAGACACATACACATATGCATACACACAAATACACATACACACAGACATAAGGACACACATACGCAAAGACACACAAACACATATGCACACATACATATACACACTTACACACATACAAACACATAACACACAGTCACAAAGATACACAGACACAAAGACACACATGCACACATGCATACACACACTTACACACATACAAACACATACACACAGACACAAAGACACACTCACATGCACACATACATACAAACACATACAAACACATACGCACAGACACATACATACACACATACAAAAAGACACACAGAGACACACATAGACAAAGACACACATATATACACACATATACACACACAGACACACATACATATGCACACACACAAATACATATAAACACATATACACATCCACACATGTACACACACACACAAGTGTGCATGTTTTCCCACACTCCTGGAAAGGGAAGAGAAATGGGATATGAATATGGTTGAATATGTTATGTACACATGTATAATTGTTTAAAAAAAACCCTATCCCATGAACAATAGATACAGGAATAAAAAGTAAGATGTAAGAGGAGAGAGGAAAGATGGAGAGGAGTCTGGGGGACAAGGCAGGCAGAAGAGGGAAGGGAAGAGCAGAAGGATGTTAGGCACAGGTGGGTGTTGACTGGAGATCTCCTCAGACTCAGGAGCAGGCTGTGCAGGCTGTGAATGTGGTCACTGCCTTGGTAAGGATAGCCAGTCCTGGCTGGAGTTGGGGTACGGGCAGGGCAGCCAATTTCTTGGCAAGTCCTCTTGGGATCTCTATTTACCAAGCAATAAACCGGATCTCTCAGCCCCAGAGGGCAGTTTGTGGTGATCAGTAAAGACATTGGAGAGCCACTGGGGAGGAGAGGAAGGAGATAAGTCTTGGAGCCACATGTGTGCAGATGTGATATGGAGATGCTAGGGTGACAATCTCCACGCAGGAAATCCAAGAAATTCCCCAGTTAAGATTTTACCAAAAGGTCAGCTCTCCTCAGGAAAAAGAGGAAAACAAGATGAGCAAAACCAAGAGGTCTTAGAGACGGAGAAGAAGACCTTAGCTGGACATTCCCGGAGTGCAGGTGCTTCTGGGGAGCGGAGCAGAATATGGCTCTAACGTCTCCAGCGCTGGACATTCCGGAGTGCAGGTGCTTCTGGGGAGCAGAGCAGAATATGGCTCTTACGTCTCTAGCCCTTCTGGAACTTTCTAGGGTGGTGTGCAACATAAAACCTGCTCACATCTTTATACATGCTACATTTGGGAGATTTCGATTTGGAAGAAAGTCCCATAAGGAGGTACTGATGGCATGCAGAGCACCCAGCTGGGTCATCGTGCCCCAGGATCACACCTACATTCTTGAGTGTGTGAAACTTCCAGATGATATCTTTTACCAAGGCCAAAGAGGGAAATGAACGCGCCATCTCAGGTAAATAAAGGCTTCCTGAGCGAGTACCTACTAATAGTCATTGGCCAGCCTTTGTTCCTTCTCGAGCACCAGGAACCAGATGTATGCAGTTACTGGACCTTTTCATTAAAACGAAGTAAAACAAAGCCAAACTCTGGTGGGAGAAACAAACAATCCTTTCCTTGCATGATATGGAACCTCCCAATGATGATGGAAGACACTCTTGTCTCGGGCTGGAGGCGGGTTTTAAGTGTGAGGGTGCACAGGGGATGAGCTAGCAGTTTGTTCTCTTGTGCAGTGTGTGTGTGTGTGTGTGTGTGTGTGTGTGTATACTTGTGAGTGTATGCATGAGTGTGCGTAGTACTTGTGAGTGTGTGCATGCATGTGTGTGCTTGTGTGTGTACACACATCTTTGTGTAGGTGTGAATACACACCTGGAGGCCATAGATCAACATCAGGTGCCTTCTGTTCTTTTGAGACCAGTCTCTCATTGAGCCTGTGGCTCACTGATTGGCCATGCTGGCTGGCCAATGAGATCCAAAGATGCTCCTGTCTCTTAGCTGCCCACTTTTCCAGAACCAGGGTTACAAATGTGTGCTATCAGGCCTGGCTGTGTGGGTGCTGTGAAACTGAACAGGTCTTCATGTTTACATGGTAAGAACTTTACTGACTGCTGCCTCATTTCCTCTTAAAAGTAAGAATAAAGTGGCGCTGAGTTATCAAAGTTAGATATGCAAATTACAGAAAGTTGGGGAATCCCAGTGGAGGAAGGAATGAATTCCCTTAGAGTCACACTGGCACTGTGAACATTTAACATAGAGCTTCCTGGTTTGTCTTTTACATCATTGATATTTCCCTAACCCCCCCTTATATTTATTCTTTTTATTGTAAGCATTTTCCATGCCACTGAAAAGTATTTGAAAGTAAGATTTAAAAAAAAAAAAAAAAAAAGGAAAAGAAAAGAAACCATGTTCAGGCTGGAGAGATGGCTCGGCAGTTGGGAGCACTAGCTGCTCTTCCAGAGGACCCAGGCTCAATTCTCAGCACCCACATGGCAGCCTACAACTGTCTGAAACTCCTGCTGCTCCAGGGATCCAATCCTTTTACACATGCAGGTAAAACACCAATGTACATAAAATAACAATAAATAAATTATTAAGAAACATTTTCTTATGGAAACATGAAAACATGCACAAGCTAAAGATGTCAGACTTAGCAAACGACCACCGGGCCTGCTCAGTCATCACCTGACCTGCCTGCTGCCTCCCTCCAAGTCTCTCCCTTCCAGCAGTTTCCCGGAATCGAATTTTATCTCTAGATTCGTTAGTATGCACGAACTGATAGATAAAGACAAAAAGCAATCACAAACCGTTTTCTCGTATAAAAAGAACACTTCGAATACCATGGAGTATTTTGCCAGCATTTGTATTTCTCAGGGTATCACATTAATTTTATTTTTCAACAGTTTGTTTATGTTGGGAACCAAACAAATCTGGCTCGTTCTTTGGAGGGAGCCAATGCATTGGCTCTGTGGTTTTGTACATGGGAGTAGATGTGGTATTGTTGCTGGCGTCTCTAAGAATGTCTCTAGCATGTCATTTGGTTTTTCTGTATTCTTGTAACACATTTGGAGCTAGAGGTTTGGGCAGATCCACGTTCAAATGTTAGGGGACATCAAGACAATGTCCTTGGTGGTGCCTCCACAGGAATAGTGTTTTCTTGTGATCATCTGGGCTTGATCCATCAGGAGCTTCAAAGTGTCACACCAGGTCATTCTTCATTGCTTATTAATTGCCGTCAGTTTCTCCACTCGATCCTTCGGTGACCCTGCAGTTACTACTGTGAAGACAAAGCACAGACTATGCTTTAAGCCAGGGTCTGGAGAGATGGCTGAGGGGTTAAGAGCATTTGTTACTCTTGCTGAGAACCCCAGTTCCGTTTTCAGCACCCATACGGTGGCTCCACATAGAACTCCAGTTATAAGGGATCTGGCTCCTCCTTCTGCCCTTCACAGGCACTGAACACATATGGTACACGTATGTTATACAAGCAAAACACCCATATACATAAAGTAAATCTAAAAAAAAAACCCTAAAATATTTCTTAAAAACGTTCCTTGGTGTTCTTGACTCCTTAGGCTTAATCTATCACAGAATCTCCTCCTCCTCCTCCTCTTCCTCCTCCTCCTCCTCCTCCTCTTCCTCATTTTTTTTTCTTGAGAGAGGGTTTCTCTGTGTATCCTTGGCTGTTCTGGGACTAGCTCTGTAGACCAGGCTAGCCTTGAACTGACAGAGATCCACCTGCCTCTGTTTCTCGAGTACTGGGATTAAAGGTGTGCGCCACCACTGCCTGGCTAAGTTATTGTTTTCAATGGTACTCTAATTGCACCTTCTTAGCAAGCAATAGTGTATTGAGGCAGACTCACGTTTTTTCCTGTGATTATGTCCCCTGGAGGCTTTGGAAGTTGCCCTGCTTTCTGGATGATATGAGCTTAGACTTGTGCCGATTCTGAGAACTTCCTGCTCTGATCGGGACTCAGCCCTCTAAGCAGCCAGGTTCTGTGAGGTGGGAATTGGTGCCAGAGAGCACTGTGTGACCCCATGTGGGTGACGACTGCTGCCTGGTTGATTACGTATCTCTGTGCTCATGAGCATTTCCCTTCATCCTGTATCTGTTCCTTTGTATAAAGCAGACCAGGAGCTCATACCGACAGGTGATTCCAAGTTAGCAATCTGGTGGGGAGGGGGTGTTTGGGGGTGATTCTTTGGTCTTTGAAGTCAGAGAGAGATCTCAGATCAAAGGCTCTAGCAGCTTCTGTCTCATGCCTGCCTGGTAACTTGAGGTGGAGGCTGGAAACCCGGGCTTAGGCAGTGCAGAGTGGACAGACTCATGGACTCACATGTGGTACCTTGGCCTCCCAGACAACACACATAAGGCAGATACCATGTGGCTTACCCCTTGGTTCTACATCAAAAGTGTGTAAACAGAAGTCACAGATGGGGAGGAATATGAAATATTCTAGAAAATTTGAGATTGTTCTTGTGAGCTATGGTTTAGCTTGCTTCTTACATTGATTGAGCATAACATGTAGTCACTGTAATAGTTACCCCTTCTGCACTGGAGGAATGGAGTCCTGGATGGACAATCAGCTACATAGGTTGAGTGGGGGACTGGATGGTCAATCAGTTCACATACTGGTCTTAGATTTGATGCCAGTGAGCCCCACCTACCTCAGCAGGTCTCTTGAGCTCTATAAACCTTAGTTTCTTTATCCGTATATCAGGGCAGCAGCCCTTGACCCCTTCCTGGTGATGTGAGCAATGGGGCAGGACAGAGCCATTGAGAAATACTCTGTAGAATGCAAAACTCAGTCAGTGTGCAAGGCACCCATAGATGGCTAGAGCATTGGCACCCTTCCGGGTGTAGGGGAGGGGAGGTCATGTAACACAGACCAGTAAGCACCCCTTCCATCCCTTTCTCCCTCCCTACTCCTTCTCTCTCTCCTCCTTCCTTCCCTCTATCTTTGCTTCCCCTCTCCCTCCCTTTTCCCTCCCTCTCTTTCTCCCTCCCTCCCTCCTTCCCTCCCTTCCTTCCCTCCCTCCTTCCCTCCCTTCTTCCCTCTCTCCTCCCCTTCCCCCTTCTCCCTTTCTCCCCTTCTCCCCTCTTCTCTCCTTTCTCTCTGTCTTCCTCACTTTCCTCTTTCTTTCACAGTGCTGCACATGAGACTCCGCCTCCACCACTGAACTTCACCCTGCAGTTTGGGCCACAATACATTTTATTAATGCAGTTTTAGAATGTCTCTTGAATATTTCAGGTCAGAAAAGGAGTTAGAAACCAAACATTGGTGGTTCTTTCTCCACTCATGAAAAGTGTCTTAGGGGGCTGGAGACATGGCTCAGCTGTTAATAGCATTGGCTGTTCTTCCACAGGACCAGGTTTGAGTCCCAGCACTCACGTGGTGGCTCACAACCATCTGTAACTCCAGTCCTAGAAGATATGCCCTCTCCTACCCTCTGAGGGTGTGGCATGCATATAATACACAGACGTTTATGCAGGCAGAACACATGTGCACATGAAACAAACAATTTGCAAAATTGTCTTAGGCCATAGAGTTTTGTCTGAACTTGCACTTGCGCTCCTTGCCATGGGAGCTGCCTGCCCTGGCTCCTCATGGACAAATAGGATGAATCTGTTCTGTCACTGCTGGAGGAATGTGCCATGGGCTCCTGGGACCACAGAAACCCAAACAAAGTTCCCAGGATCCACTAGGAGCACCTCAGCTTGCTCCTCTGCACCAACAACACCTGTTAATATTTTCCACCAGCTACAGTAGCCACACACACAGCTTCCAAATGTCAGTAATGTGCTAAAAGTAACGATTGTAAAACTCAAATGTGATACTTTCTCAGCATCTAAGAAGAGCCCGTAGGGCGCAAAGGGAGATTAGGGAGATGGTGGGGTGTGAGAGGGCTCTGTAATGCCTTCTCTCTCAGTAGCTCAGCATGTTCTTTCTTCCTCTCCTCTCCCCTTCCTCTTCCTCTTCCTCTTCCTCTTCCTCTTCCTCTTCCTCTTCCTCTTCCTCTTCCTCTTCCTCTTCCTCTCCTCTCCTCTCCTCTCCTCTCCTCT
>NC_034601.1:86906073-86909187 GCF_900095145.1 Mus pahari | reverse complement strand
CTCTCCTCTCCCTCCTCTCTTCTCCTTTTCTCCCCTACTCTTCTCTCTACACACAAGTCCTGCCTTATTCCCAGTTTCACATTCTGTAATTTCAGCTACCCAAACTCCACAGTGGTGTAAAAATGTGACATGGGAAATTCCAGAAATGAGCAAGCCATACGTTGTAAGGCAAGTGCTGTTCTTAAGAGGGTGATGAAATCCTGTGTCACCCTGTTCAGTCTGTCAGGGTTCTGAGTCATCCTTTGATTGCCACATGGTATCCACATGGTAAGTGCCACCAATCCAGCTATCAATTAGCAGCCATTTTGGTGGACACACCTAGTGTGTCATGTGTCAAGGGGTGTGTGTTCAGGAAAAGTCTTATTCCATGTTGTAATGATCTCAAGGCACAACGGCAGCAACTGGCAACGCCAAATGCCATGCTGAAGCTGCAGGTACTTTACTCCCTTTAAATGGAAAGGAGAATCTTGAGTTGGAAGGAAAAAACCCCATATGTTGAAGTCGATGAGCCCCGCAGTACAGCAGGTGTTGAAGGGAGAAGCGTTTATATAATGCAGAATAGCACGGCACTTGCTTTTTTTATTGTTCAGTATTGTTAACTTCTTTTTTTTTTGATTTTTTTTAATTTATTATATGTAAGTACACTGTAGCTGTCTTCAGACACTCCATAAGAGGGAGTCAGATCTCGTTACGGATGGTTGTGAGCCACCATGTGGTTGCTGGGATTTGAACTCAGGACCTTCAGAAGAGCAGTCGGGTGCTCTTACCCGCTGAGCCATCTCACCAGCCCTGTTAACTTCTTTTTAAAAGTTTATTTCTAGTTTATGTATATGAGGGTTTTGCCAGCACATATGTATGTACACCACATGTATGCAGAGGACTTTGGAGACTCTGGAACTGGAGTCACAGACTGTGAGCTGCCCTGTGGGTACTGTGTATAGGTCCTCTGCAAGCCACCATGTGGGTGCTGGGAACTGAGTCTAGGTCCTCTGCAAGCCACCATGTGGGTTCTGGGTACTGAGTCTAGGTTGTCTGCAAGCAACAATGTAGGTGGTGGGTACTAAGTCTAGGTCTTTTACAAGCCACCATGTAGGTGCTAGGAACTGAGTCTAGGTCATCTGCAAGCTACCATGTGGGTGCTGGGTACTGAGTCTAGGTCATCTGCAAGCCACCATGTGGAAACTGGGTACTGAGTCTAGGTCCTCTGTAAGAGCAGTTAGTGTTCTTAACACCTGAGCCATTATTCTAGCCTATAATATTTTAGACTTATTTATGTGAATGTTGTTCTCACGTGATTGTCTGTGTCCATGTGTGTGTTTCACACCTGGGTTCTCTGAATGAGCAGCCAGTGCTCTTAATCTCTGAGCCATCCCTCGGCCTTGGTACTGTTAACATCTCCTGCCTAATTTATAAATTAAAAGTTGTCATAGAGGAAATCAGCACGACACATATACTGTGCAGTACGACCCAAGGTCTAAAGCACCCACTGGGGTGGCCGTGCTGTGGATTTGGTTTATTGCCACTTGTATTAGGTTAGTCTGGTCCCCCAAATTGCATGAGAATCATATGTCCACACGTAAGAAACTGAGGGAACCCTGCCTTTTCCCCCCATTGGTCTTAATTCGTAAATAAAGTTGCCAGAGGCTAATGGCCGGGTAGAGAGGCAGAGGCAGGACTTTTAGGATTTTCAGACAAGGGACCAAGGAGAGAGAAAGAGAAAGAGAGAGAGAGAGAGAGAGAGAGAGAGAGAGAGAGAGAGAGAGAGAGAGAAAGAGAGAGAGAGAGAGAGAGAGAGAGAGAGAGAGAGAGAGAGAGAGAGAGAACAGAGAGACATCAGGTAGGTACCTGGGGATCATGCCGCAAGAAGGATGCATGCCTGAGTCTAGGGCAACACAGATGGAATATAGATTTTAGTAAGTAATAACTTGAAGATATTGGAGGGGGCTGGATCAGCCATTTGGAGCTTAGGAAGTGGCCCAGCCTTAAGGCATATTAAAATGTAAGTGTGTGTATGTGTGTGTGTGTGTGTGTGTGTGTGTGTGTCTTTCACTTGGGAATTAGGAACATTGGGATAGGGTAGGACAGTGTAGGGACAGGGTAGGGACAGTGAGGACCGACTCCACCCCCACCCAGATTGAATTGAGTAGTGTGTTCAACTACATGTGTGGGTGTATATTCTGCCAATAGGGGGCGCTCCTATATGCAAGCAGGACACTGCATTAGTCAGTACAGGTTGACCACTGGAACACTGAACCCCAGTCTGTCAGGGACGTGGTATGGAAGAATTTTCTTCTCATTTCCATCTGCTCCGTGGTGGCAGAAGCTCTAGGAACAGGGAATGAGTTGCTCACAGCACCGTCCAGGGACCTTTAACTTGAGATGTGCGTGAGTCAGCTTCCTGTTACTGTGACAAAACACCAGAGACTGAACAGGAGAAAAGGCCTAACTGGGTCTGGCCCCGAGGTCTCAGCCCTTGGCTGCTTGGGCCCGTGATAGAGCAGCGTATTTTGACCGGTATGCAGGGCAGGAGAACACCTGTAAGGCCAGCCCCGAGGCAGGAAAGCTGAGATTTACAGGTCAGACACTCAAGCACTCATGCATGTGGGCACATGAACAAGCAGTTCTCCTCTGCGCCAGCCCGTCCTGCCATGATTTTGTTGCTGCTGCATGAAAGTAGAGGGCGCTTCACCAGGACAGACAGGCTCTAGAAAGCCGGGATAGTTCTCCCCGGAGCAGCCAGGAGTCTGCCTTGCTGATACCTCTCGTCTATATCAGTGGTTTTACCTCAGATCAGTGTGTTAGGATCCAGGAAGCTTGAACTAACCCATCTTTCTTGGCCATAGGTAGCTCTTTTCTCTTTATTTCTTTTCCCTTCCCCCCCCCCAATCCCTTCCTTCCCATTCCATTCTTCCCCCCGGGCCCCCTCCTGGCCCTTTCTTCCATCTTCATTTGTAGCTCAGAACTGGCCTTGAACTTGTGATCTTCCGGCTCAGATCATATCGATCATATCTGCGTGAGTTTCCTTGTCCTATCTCTGCTTTTTTCCTCTCTCTCTCTCTCTCTCTCTCTCTCTCTCTCTCTCTCTCTCTCTCTCTCTCTCTCTCTCTCTCTCTC
>NC_034601.1:86860001-86905858 GCF_900095145.1 Mus pahari | reverse complement strand
CCACTGATGTCCAACAAGATCATCCTCTGCCACATATGTGGCCAGAGCCATGGGCCCCTCCATGTGTACTCTTTGGTTGGTGGTCCAGTCCCTGGGAGCTTGAGGGGGTGGGTCTGGCCTGTTGATACTGTTGCTCCTTCCATGGGGCTGCAAACCCTCTCAGTTCCTTCAGTCCCTTCTCCATCAGGGACCCCCGAGCTCAGTCCAGTGGTTGGTTGCGAGCTTCCGCCCCTGTATTTGTTAAGTTCTGGCAGAGCCTCTCAGGAGACAGCCATGTCAGGCTTCCACCAGCAAGCACTTCCCAGCATCCACCATGATGTCTGGGTTTGGTGGCTGCATATGTGATGGATCCCCAGGTGGGGCAGTCTCTGGATGGCCTTTTCTTTAGTCTCTGCTCTACAATTTGTCTCCATATTTCCTCCTGTGAGTAATTTGTTCACTCTCCTAAAAAGCACTGAAGCATCCACATTTTGATCTTCTTTTTTGTTAGGCTTCATATGGTCTGTGAATTGAATCTTGGGTATTCTGAAATTTTGGGCTAATATCCACTTACCAGTGAGTACATATCATGTTTGTTTCCTTGTGACTGAGTCACCTCACTCAGGATTGTCCTCTCTTCTCCTTCATGTTCACTATCCAATGGAACCTGAAACTCAGTGGGGAGAAAATGAGTCGAAGACAAGACTTCAAAAGTGAATGTGGTAAATTTCTAGAAGTAACTATGAGAGGAGGGAGAGGGTGCTGAGGTGGGATCGAGAAGAGAGGGAAGGATAGGAAAAATAAATATGAAATTGGACAGTAGGCATCTTCAGAGCTGGAAGTCAAGGGATGACTGGGAAATGCACCCTGAGGCCTGAAGAGGGGTGATGGGCAGAAGCCAGGCTGAGGAAGGGAAGGTCTCCCTGAGGGTTCCCCACAAGTACTGGCCTCAGAAGGGATGCATGGTCCGTAAACACATGGACGTGGTTCACCTCCCCTCCATCACAGGAGAACAAAGTGCTGTGCTGTTACACACTTCCTCACACTCCCTGTATCGTGTTAACTGTCAACAGGACAGAATCTAGAATTAACAGGGGGACAGGCCTCTGGCCATGCCTTGGGGATTATCTTGATGAAGTTAACATCTTAATTGTGGATCTTACCTGGGCTGGGGATCCTGGTCTGTGTAAATAGAGAAAGCAAGATGCTCTCTGCAATTTGAGCAGCTGTATGAGGCAATACCCACCTGGACTTCCTCATCTCGATCTACTGTACCTTGAGCTGTGAGCTGAAGGAGACCTTAAGTTGCTTTTGTCAGGTCCGTTACTGAAGCAACAGGAAATGAAACTAAAACAATTACATTGTGGAGTCGGAGGGCGGATGGCGTTTTCCCATAGCTTGATGTCCTGTGCTGTCTCATCCTTTACATATGTGCACAGTGTGACATCCTGTGCTGTGTCATCCTTTGCACACGTGCACAGTGTGACATCCCATGCTGTGTTATCCTTTGCACATGTGCACAGTGTGACATCCCATGCTGTGTCATCCTTTGCACACGTGCACAGTGTGACATCCCGTGCTGTGTCATCCTTTGCACACGTGTAGAGTGATGCCCTGTGTTGTCTCATCCTTTGCACATGTGTACATGTTGCCTTTCATGTGGCTCCTGGTTGAAAGAGACCCTGCTGGAGGTTTTGCACATATATCTGTGTACATGCGGGTTCACATCACACATCATGGAACTTGCAGATACTTGTCCAGTGGCTTTGGGGACCAGGCAGTCACCACTCTCTCTGGGACTCTGAGAACCAGCGAGGAGTGTTTGGATTCTGGTCATCAGCACGGGCTTCTGAGCTGACCAGAGGTCTCCATGAAAGACACGTCCAGACACTCTGTGTACACGTGTTCTCTGGCACCATCCCCAACTGGCCCATCAGGGGCCTCTCAATCACGTGTCAGTCATATCTGTTAGGCTGTGTGGATTTGTAACGGTTTGTATTTCTGTAGTATGTAATCATCACAATTTAATAAAAGACAATCCCTTATGGGTGCCAGCAGATGGTGAAGGCCCACGCAGGTGCCAGAGAAAGAAGGGGATTTATAGATTACCCCACAATATTTTTGTCTTTAAAGCCTTTTCTCATACCTCCTGCTAAGCCCTCAGGCATATTCGTGTAACATGTGTGTGTGTGTGTGTGTGTGTGTGTGTTGCCGATATGAGCCTTTGAAGTACTCTTTCTCCAGGGAGTTTCTGTGATGCCGACTCTCTATGACAACCCTGGAGACACACTGAAATATTTTCTTTTTCTTTTTCTTTTTTTTTTTTTTTAAATATTTTCTTTAGAAAAAAAAACCAAAACAAGAATAATAATAATAAAAAAATTACTGGAAGCCTGTGCAGAGAACTGCCAAGGTAATTAACATGTCCCTGCATGGCAGATCCGTCACTTCTGGCACAGAAATTCTAGTCATGCTGGAAAGTGTCATTGTCTTGAGTAGCTTTGATGAGAAATCCCTCCGTGTCCTCGTTTTTAACTCCTGGGGCAGGAGTTTCTTGGAAGAACAAGAGTTGTCTGGTTCCCCCTGGGGAGGGGGAGTGGAATAATTTTATTCTTGGCAGCATGTGATTTTTGTCAGATTCTCTGTGGGAAACTTTGGAGTAGATGGCAACCAGATTGATACACAGTCTTGTGGCTCACGTACGGGACATTCCAGAAGGTTCTCCCAGGTAGGCTGGACCATGGGGGCTGCCTTAGTTCTCAGAGAAACGGCTTCGATCTGGATGTGTCCTCCTGTGGACGTGGATGCACTTGGATAGGAGTGGCCGGCATCTCCTTCAGAGATCCGTGGTCATGTCAGTGTGGCTCTGTGCCACAGGTAGGGCTTCAGAGTGCCGACTGGCACCTCAAGTTCTCCGTGGGACTCCCGTCTCTGGCTGGCCCTGACTACTTTTAACCTGGAGTGTAGAGCCACTTGTGGGGGTGACATAGGGGTGGCCCTTTGTTTGATTCTGGCTCTTGCCTCTGAGGATACACAGTGTTATGTGGGAAGATAACCAACTCACGAGGCCTCTGGTTACCAAGCCCCAGTAACACCAGGGTCTGGACCCTCACTGCGGGGGCTTGGGTATCTGAAAATGAGAGAAAGCAGTCTGGTTCTGTCTTGAGTGTGGGTGTTTGATTTTTGAATGGCTCCCATTGGCACATATGTTTGAATATGGTCTCCAGTTTGTGGAGCCATTTGGAAAGTATTAGGAAGTATGGTCTTGTTGGAAGAGATATGTCATTTGGGATGTGTTTTGGACATTTGAAATGCCATTCTCAGCTCTCTCTGTCTGCCTCATGGTTGTGAGTCAACATGTAGACTCTTAGCGACTGCTCTAGTGCTATGACTGCCTGCTGATACCATGCTTCCTCTATGGTGCCCATGGACTCTGATTTTCCAAAACATAATCCCCAGACAGGCTCATTTCTAATTGCCTTAATCCCATTGCCTCGCTACAACAATAGAAAGGCAACCAAGACAAGGAGTGAACCACTGTGTCCTGGCCATAGCCTTCAGTAGCTGCACACCACAGTAGGCACATTTCCCAGCTCCTGTGACAGGTTCCCCAGGGTCTCAATCCCCTAAGAGAAATCTCCTGCACATGGCATTTCCTTTCCTCTGGTTTTCCTGTGGCTCCAGAGGTTGGAAAGACAGACCCACAGTCACAACCCACTCAGGCTTATAGAAACTTCAGGAATGATCTCTTAGCTGACACTCTGGCCAGAGTCCTTAGAAAGTTCTAGAACCTTCTCCAGAAGCCGGGGAGGAGGTTGCTTTGTGGGAAGTCCTTGAAGACTCATTGCTAGCCAGTCACTCTGCTTTTTGTTGTGTGAAATCAGGGGGAGATACTTCTGTCCTCTGTTAGGCCACTGCGGGGGTTAGCAACCCCTTTCTATACAAAGCCACACAGTAGGTATTTTAGAATCTGGAGCTTGCCCTGCAGATCTCTGAATGGCTGGCCCACTGTCTGCTAGCGTCTTTATCCTCACAACACATAAATTTCACACAGGTATTTGTGGAACTCTATTTAATGAACATTTAAGTTTAATAAAATTATGATATTATACATCTGTGTACTGTTGAAACATCTGCATGTGCACTGCAGGTTAGGCTTCTCTGATAGGGTTGTGGCTGATGATAAAGGTAGAACCAGGATCCAGTTGTGATGATAAATTCCAAAAAGAAAGAGAATGCTTCAGGGATCAGAGGTGACTGTCCCAACACTGGGAGTAACTGGGACCAGTAGGACCCAGGCACGCAGGAACTCCCCTAGACCAGTGGCACAAGTTCCTTCTTATCTGTCTGAGTTGGCACGCTGAGCAGACCTTGGGCCCTAACTCCACAGCCAGTCCCACAACACCCAGAGGAAGCGCCACTCCCAGGGGTTCTAACATGCCCAGGATTCCAGGATCCCAGGAGCTTGGTCACACCAGGATCTCAAGGTCCCAGAGGCAGCTCCTCTCCCAGGAGCTCGGACACACCCAGGATCTTAGTATCCCAGAATCACTGGATCACAGAGACAGCTTGACTCTGGGAGTTCTGACACAACCAGGATCACAGGAAGGACGAGCTCCAGTCAGACACAGCCAGGGCAGGGTAGCACTAGAGATGACCAGATAGCGGGAGGCGAGCATAAGAACATAAGCAACAGAAACCAAGGTTACTTGGCATCAACAGAACCTAATTCTCCCACCATAGCAAGTCCTGGATACACCATCACACGAGAAAACCAAGATTTAGATCTGTCTAAAATCACTTCTCATGACAATGATAGATGACTTTAAGAAGGACATAAATAACTCCTTAAAGAAATTCAGGAGAACAAAGGTAAATAACTAGAAGCCCTTAAAAAGGAAACAAAAAAATCCCTTAAAGAGTTACAGGAAAACACAATCAAACAGGAGAAGGAAATGAACAAAACCATCCAGGATCTAAAAATGGAACTAGAAACAATAAAGAAATCACAAAGGGAGACAACCCTGGAGTTAGAAAACCTAGGAAAGAGATCAGGAGTCATAGATGCAAGCATCACCAACAGAATACAAGAGGTAGAAGAGAGAATCTCAGGGGCAGAAGATACCATAGACAACATTGACACAACAATCAAAACAAAACAAAAACACAAAAAGCAAAAAGCTCCTAACCCAAAACATTCAGGAACTCCAAGACACAATGAGATCAAACCTAAGGATAATAGGTATAGAAGAGAGTGAAGATTCCAAACTTAAAGGGTCAGTAAATAACTTCAACAAAATTATAGAAGAAAACTTCCTTAACCTAAAGAAAGAGATGCCTTTGAACATACAAGAAGCCTACAGAACTCCAAATAGACTGGATTAGAAAAGAAATTCCTCCCATCACATAATAATCAAAACACCAAATACACTAAACAAAGAAAGAATTATAATAGCAGTAAGAAAAAAGGTCAAGTAACATACAAAGGCAGACCTATCAGAATTATACCTGACTTCTCACCAGAGACTATGAAAGCTAGAAGATCCTGGGCAGATGTCATACAGACCCTAAGAGAACACCTATGCCAGCCCAGGCTACTATACCCAGCAAAACTCTCAATTACCATAGACAGAGAAAACAAGATATTCCATGACAAAACCAAATTTGCACAATATCTTTCCATAAATCCAGCCCTACAAAGGATAACAGATGGAAAACACCAACACAAGGAGGGAAACTACACCCTAGAAAAAGCAAGAAAGTAATCTTTCAACAAACCCACACAAACATAATTCCACATCTAACAACAAAAATAACAGGAAGTAACAATCACTTTTCCTTAATATCTCTAAATATGAAAATTAATAACCAACATATCCTAATTGATTGAAATTCAAAAATATGAGGAATTAGAAATCCTTTGGCTGTCATCCAGTGGTCTGTCCAATATGGTACAACCCATATACACTTTCTGCTTGTTTGTACATGACTGGGTCTTGCTGTGTGCCACATAATCGTCTTGAAATCATGCTTCTCCTATCTCAGCCTCTCTATTAGTAGGATTGTTTATTTGATGTTTTTACACTATACTGTGATTTTCAGAACAGCTTACATATTTCAAAATGACTTATACAGCTAAAAGAAATGTATAAAATTAATTTGGGAGGTGGCTTGTAAGAGAACAGCAAAGAGTGAGACTGAAGGCTTTGCTTGATGTTTATAATTATTCTATCAATTTTGAAGAAGAGGACTTTATAAGTTACTCTTATTCTGAGATGAATGCTTTTCAAAATCATCACAGCCAANGAACCAGAATCTTACCCTCACCTAATGTCTGTGCCACCCTCCAAGCAGAACCATTGTTCACTGAAACAGTTGATGAATGACTTCATGGATCTTAATACACACACCATTTCTTAAATGAATGTAACCTGTTCCCGGTGGGCTGAGAATGATGACAATCACTCAAGTCAAATAGCTTTGACCATAGCAGGAAATCTGTATCCAAATAATCATGCGTACAATTCATTCCTTGACCAGCAGAACTGTAAATTCTTAACTTAGCTACTATGGAGGTAAAATCCTTTGATGATGTGAGGGACATTGAAGTATAGCCTTATTACAATGAACTCCAATGTCTAAAAATTGTTCTTATTTAGTGTTTGTACCACAGTAAGAGCCAAGATTTTAAAGCTCTACTAAAAACAAACAAATAAATAAACAAACAAAGAGACTTTATCTATTTGTGTTCATTTAATAACATGCCCACCATTTTTATGATTGGTATAAAATATATATTGTGTTGAATATAATAAAAAAAGAAAGAGAATGCTTGGTGATATACTGTCCAATGTGAGATAGAGTAAGCATCCTTGAATGGAGACTCCAGATTATTCTTAGTCCATTTTTCTGCCTCTGACCAAGGAAGGGGTCATTATGAGACACTGAGATTTCTATTAATCTATACTTTGGCAGGGGGAGGGGAGTTGGACTGATGCCCCTCCCCAGCCAGTTTTCTGGGCAAGCTTTGGGCAGAGGGTCTTGACTAAGACTCCTGGGAATGAATCAAGGCTGTCCACAACACTGTAGACACTGTAGGGGCTTGCTTAATCCCACCTCTACAAACAAGACTGCTTATGGCTCACCATCCACACCCCAGTGGGCTTTAGGAGAACACTCTGTGGTAAATTTAGGCATCATTATTCACACTTGCTAATGAACAAGTCATCTTCTGGGGACGACAGAGCTGTTCTTGGGGAAGTGATTTCACGGGTCAGGAGAGTGATGAGCCATTGCTTCTGAGCCTCTGTGTCGCTCACCAGGATGGCTCTTACCACACAGGGTAGTCCTGCCACCCAGCAGTTCTGCGGACTAACCTCTCAGCACCAGCTCGTAGGAACACGGTCTGACAAGCGTTCTTTTCAGATACCACAAGTAGAATCTTCTGGGAAATTCAGCCCACAGCCTGTGGCAGGAGGAGAGTTTCTGGAAGCTTGGGTGGCAATTGGTGGAGAGAATGGTTGGCTTGGCTTGAGAGAGAGGCCTTCGAAGTCACCATGCTGGCAGAGTTCAGACTTCTTAGAAGAGAGAAGGCAGGAGGTGGTGGGGAGGGGTGTCGGGTGTAATGGTTTGTTGTTTTTGCCTGCTTGTTCCTTGCTAGTAAACGCATCCACCCTGTGGTTGCTACCACTGCAGCTGCCACCATCATCCTTCACCAACACCAGGATGTAGTCAGCTCTGCCATCTCTCATTAATTTCCCAGAAGCTTCTCTGACTGCTAGGGCAGAGCACAGACCAGCCATCTTTCCCAGTGGTGTTTGGGTCTCCCCTCTTCCCTTGCTGGCTCCTTTCCCCTCACACCCACGTCCAGGGAGTTACTGAGAACTGAAGAGATGCTTAGACCTCACTTTCCCAGAGCCACCCAGCATGGACCTTGGAGGTGTCGATGCGAACTCTCAGCTAGGCACAGATTCTTGAGAGGTTTTGTGCTCTGCTGCCCATTGCAACTGTTGCTTTGTTCTTAAGTGGCACCTATGGATGGAGAGTTAAGCATTTGTCCTAGGCTTCCAGATTCTCAGATCTGATCTGTCCTGGGAAGGTGTAGCTCTGCCATCCCAGCTCTGCCCCATGAGCGAGGAAGACCCACTTAGGGAACATCAAGTTCAAGCCTGGAAAGTGGGGTTGGTCTTTCAGTATGGGACCTAGGCTTGGAGGACTTATGACATCAGGACCAGGAAGTTATAGGGCAATAGTACTGGGGACTGATCTACAGTACACCATAGGTCCTTTCCCCAGGGACACACATGTGCACATACACAGGACACACACACACACACACACACACACACACACACACACACCTTTCCCCATGCATACTCACATGCACACACACATGTGTGTACACATACACATACCTCCTACCTTCACCCCACACAAGTTCTAAATCTGTATTTGCACTGCTCAGAGCTTGCTTCACGTTCTAGAAAAAACTGCTGTGCCATTTTTATGGGGGCCATTTTTATTCAAACTGCCAGAGCTACAAATCAGACAGTAATGACAAAAATCTCTCAAAAAGTCTAACCAGCAGAGTGCTGTGGGGCGGGGACTTCGATATGTGACGTTGCCATTGCACTCAACGAGGTTGACTAGACATTTCAGTGTTTTCTCGAGATGCAATGTGTCCCTCAGTGCTCTCAGCAGAAGCCCGCTGATAAACCTTCACCAGCTGTGTCTCACACTTCCTGCATGGTTCCCATGTAGGCTTCAGTGAGAGCTGACATAACCAAGTCCCTTCATGCTCACAGTAGACCCCAGGAGGCAGCTGGTGCTCGTGATCAGAATATCAACACAGATACAAGTTGGATAAAATCCCTCTACCGTGCTTGATTCACTGAGTTAGTTTTCTTAGAAGCTCTATACTCCAGTGCTTCTAATAGAGGGTGTTTAGTGGAACTTGGTGAATGAACTTGAGATGATCTCCTCAGAGGGTCTGAGTGAAACAGTACTATTAAAAATATCGCTGGTGATGTCAGCCCCAAGAGTCTGAATGTACCTGCTGTATACCAAGGGCTCAGGGAGTCCAGTTATGTCTGAAACGTGGCATGCATGTAGCATTATGCGCACATGTAACATTATAGCCACATATGATGCACCCTGTAGATAAAGAAACTCATTGTAATAACTTGGCTCACACGGTGCTGAGAAGCCCTAAGATCTGCAATTGGCAGGTAGAGATTCAGGGGAGTGAATGATATGTCAACGTTCAAATCTGAAGGCGATAGGTGGCCAGCAGCTCAGTCTGGTAAAGCCAGCCGAGAGCCTTCTGCTTCATTCTTGGACAATCGCCTTTTAGTCCAGCTCACACCTTGGGCTGATGATATGAGACACCTTTGGGAGGGAATAATTTGCTTTATTCAACCTACAAGTTCAAAGGCTAATTAAATCCGTAAACACTTTCATAGGTTTATTACTGTCTTGTCAAGTTGACATTTAAAATTAGCACAAAAAGCGAATATAGGATTGGTGACTGGTAAGAGGCACATTTCACAACATGAGGCAATGAGGCAAACAGCCCACCCAGCCTTGAGGCAGCACACGGTGAAAACATACAAGATTTAGTTTGATCAATGACATGGGTTTTGAAGAGTCTGCGATACACTTCTGTTTTCTCAAGTATGGCTGCCGGGCCTCAGAATCTACCCAGACATTGACTGAAGCTAAGTCAGAAGAGGCAAGCCAAGAGGATCTCTCAGCCTGCGGTGCATCCTGGATGCTGCTGCACTTCCATCTCTAAGGACCCTGTCCTCAGCAGGACATGGCACGACATTTTCATAGACTTGATAATATTTATTACTGGAGAGTTTGCATCAGGTCCCAAACTATACAGCCGTTCCGAATTTACCTCATAGTGGTGTGGCCAGAATTATATTTGATTTTTTTTCTCTTTTTAAATAAGTTAAGCTTACCAAGGTAGAGGTGCTTTCAAATAGAAGCCTGCTGCTCCTGAATGGTATTTTGTTTCCAAAGCACCCCGTGGCTCATCTTCTGCAAAGGTGGTTTATGTATATGCTGAGAGGCATGGGTTCATAACCACTCAGATGACTGGCTTGTTATCTTCTGGAAAGAGCTCGTGGCTTTGGAGTCAGGAAGGCAGCCCTACACAGGAGAGACCCTCTTGGCAAGCTCAGATTTTGTGGTTTTGTATAAGCGCTGCACATAGCTTATAGGAAGGTGGTTGAGTCTGCACTGAAGGTGGACCCACATGGTGCTGCTATGTGGAGTTCCTAGGCAGAGAGCCCATTATTCCTGGGGAACCGAAACTCAAAGAACACTTTGGCAAGCCCCTACTCAACTGAAAGTAGTTGGCAGTTTTGGAAGCACAGTGCTTTGTTCACAAGATTACCTGGGTTTAGCTGAAGATGGATCAATATTCAAGTGTGTCTCCTGGGCAGACAGAAGCCAAGCACAGGGAAGGATGTGGTCTGAGGAATATCTGGGCTCAGGCTTTGAACTTTGTTGGGGGCAGTCAGGAACAACTCAGCTGATGGATTTAGGGTTTATCTCAAGCTTTCAACCATTTTTCCCCTTCTTGAAATTTAGCATATTTTGCTTTGTTTATTAAATATTTTTGCTGGGCCGCTCAGGGTACATTCGAAGATGAATAGCCTCTGTGTGTGACAGCTTTGACCATTGCAGTCTAGATTTCCAAAGCAGTGTCCCCTGAAGGGCCAAACTCAGTATGGACTCCGAATTCAGCAGGAGACATTGCTCTTTTAACAAATGCCACAGTGTTGCATGAATTCTGAATAATTGGGGTAGGTTTTACGGTGGTGAGTTCTATGGTGCTGCACTGTATGGATTATTGAAATGAATAGCTCTATTTATTTTATAGCAAGGTTTCAGAAATCGAATTATGGTGGGCTCTATGGTACTGTAGTCTATGAAGATATTTAAATGAATAGCTTTATTTATAGCAAGGTTTCAAAAAAAATTGAATTAAAAGTAGAATTCCTTAGTCTGGAGAGATGGCTCAGTGGTTAAGAGAGCTTGAGTCCCAGAGTCGAGTTGGATTCCCACAATGCCTGTAGCTCCAGCTTCAGGGGGTCGAATGCCTTCTTCCTGCCTGTACAGGTATGTGCATACATACACTCACAGACACAAACACACATACACATACACATAAATACAGGTATGTGCATACATACACTCACAGACACAAACACACATACACNTGCATTCATACACTCACAGACACAAACACACATACACATACACATAAATACAGGTATGTGCATACATACACTCACAGACACAAACACACATACACATACACATAAATACAGGTATGTGCACATATACACTCACAGACACAAACACACATACACATAAATAAAAATTTAACAAATATTAACAAGGAAGGAAAATGGAATCTTAGACCCTTTCTACCCCGATAATCTTGCACGAATATGTGTATATTTCTAATGTCATCGGGATGATTTATCTGCATGTGTTACTACTGACTGAAGCCTCCCCCAGTTGACACTGGGGTTTGCCCTTTGTGTCTGAAGGTTCTGTTGGTTGATTCACTGTTCTAAGAGTGAGTGGGATGATGTCACTGCCTTCAAACTTCTCTGTCTCTCTAGTTACCCCCTTTTATTCCTGTTCCATAAATCTGTAGCGAGCACTGATGGTTCCTGGGCCATCTTCACAGCTCCAGGATGTTACACGGTTAGAATCTCACCCTGTGAAGGGTTTTGGATTAGCCTCTCACCTCCCACTGTAAGCATCCTTCTCTTCTCACGGTTGAAAGCGTGTTTTAGAAAAAGGCGTATCATATCCATTGTCTACGTGTACCTTTGTTTATCCACTTACTCGTCTAGGACTATGTCAGGTATTTCCAAATTTGATACATATGAATAGAGCTGACATATACATATGAACATGCACGTTCTTCTGGCTATAGATATTTTTAAAACTCACCTGGGCTTATATTTATGTATTCCTTTTGAATAGTGTTCTAAAAGACAACATCTAGGTATTGTTTAAAGTATGATTTCTGGACCACAGGTGAGCTGCATTGCAGTGAGAATATAAGTAGAGAATGAACTCATTGCATGCAAAGCATTCTGGTCTGGGCATGTGGAAGGTGAAGACGTGACGGAGCAGCTTTGTGGAGGCCTCCCTGGGTCTAGCACCGTCTCTGTAGCCACAGAGGGCATCATCAGGAGCACACACTGGGTTAGCTCACTGGCTTCCAGTGTAAGGCTGGCCCCCATCTGCCTTTCGACTACCCTGTAGTAGGGACGGGGGCTTCACATCCTCTTCTACATTTCTCTCAATCTTGGAATTGTTGAGAGGTATTTTAGTCTGCAACTGGGACAGAAGTCGCACACTCTGCTTGGGAAGGGTTGCTGTCACCACAGGGGCTGGTCTTCTGGCCAACGTGTGATCTGTACTGCAATCTTCACCCCTTCTACCTGGAAGGTGGCCTGGGCTGGGCTCTCTCTCCCCGCTCTGTCGTCTTTCTTTCTGCTCACACTCTGGTGACTCCATAAGCAGAGCTGGTGGGATCTACCTTTGCTCTCTTCCGACGGGACCCGTGCTTCCTCCTGGCTCACCTTTTACCTTCTTTCTACGTGGCTCACACCGTTTAGTGGTGAACACTGACCGTCCGTCTTTCTCGTGTAGTTTTGGGATTACCAAACATCTCTCTATGCTAAAACTTTAGTGCTTCTTAGGTTCACATAACCACTGTCTTTGAATTAGAATACAAGCATCATAGGATGAATGTTTATGTACATATGTGTATGCTCATGTTGGGGCATATGTATGTGTGTGCATATGGAGCTTGGAATCAAGCCTGGGTGCCATCATCCATAGGTGTCATCCATTGGTGTCATCCATAAGTGTCATCCATCTTGTTTTGGGGACAACATTTCTCATTGGCCTGGAACTCACCAAGTTGTCCTAACTGACTGTTGGTGAACTTCTTGCCACACAGAGGTTCACATAACCACTGTCTTTGAATTAGAATACAAGCATCATAGGACGAATGTTTATGTACATATGTGTATGCTCATGTTGGGGCATAGGTATGTGTGTGCATATGGAGGTTGGAATCAAGCCTGGGTGCCATCAAGCTCCGTGTAGCAAGAAGTTCGCCAACTGAGCCTTCTTCTCAGTTCCTTTGAATAGTTAAACATTGATTTTTAAAGATTCTCAGTGATTTCCATAGAGACAAAGGCATCTGTGTCTTCCTCCAGATATCCATATCCAGAATGCAGGGAGAGCTATGGGCAAAGCAATCACTGCTCAATGTTCCGAGGACACTGAATTATTTGTAAGCACATAGCCAAAAGAATATTCTTGACATCTAGGCTGTGCCCAGAGGACAACAAACAAATAAACTAATATACAATGGGAGCTCCATCTGGAAGGATTTCTACAGTTGCAACATTACATTTCAATCATCATGGTAGATATTAGTTTAAAAAAGAGATGGGCACTTTTGTATGTGTACTCATATGTGTATGTGTGTGTGTGTGTATGTATATACATACACATGTGTACATGTGTACATGTGTGTATATGTATGTGTATGTATATGTATATATGTATGTATAGTTATGTATATATCTATGTGTATATATGCGTGTATATGTATGTATATGTATGTGTGTATGCATATATATGTGTGTATGTATACATATGTGTATGTGCATGTATGTGTGTGCATGTATGTATGTGTGTATGTATGTATATATGTGTGTAAGGACCAGGATATTTAACCTTATTCATTTGGTGACTGTCAGACAGGGAGAAACCAGCATGCTGGGTAAGGCCTCTGCTGCATGGTCAGAGTGTATGTCTGGGCTGAAGACAGATGGCCTGGAGGTCTCTGGCTGTGACAGCCCAGGTAGGTTACAATGTCCTCTGAAGTATCCAGCTGGGCTGCCTGAATGACTCTACACAGGGCATATCAGTCAGGCCCAGATGGAGGGACCTTTTTTTTTTTTTCCCAAAGAAATCCTCCACATTCCACAAAACACCACCCAAGGCAGGAGAAGCAGAGAGCTATTTTTAGGGGAGATTGAAAGAGACTCAAGAAAGGAACAGCCAGATGTGATGCCTGGTTCTGAGCCAGATCCCAGGAAAGTGGGAAACCCTGACAGAGGATTCATGGGACTCACAGATGTGTATAGAATACAAACCCCATAGAGGTTAGACGAGAGTTATATTTTTGCAAAGTTTTCTAAATTTTAATATGTTTACTATGAACCTGCAGGGGACTATGTATGGTATTAGAAAATTACTATTGAAATATTCAGGTATAAAAAGGTACCACAATGCTTACCTCCTGCTTCCAAATGACACAGGAAAATTTTATAAAAAATTATAATGTGTGTGTGTGTGTGTGTGTGTGTGTGTGTGTGTGTGTGTGTGTGTAAGCTGGTGGGACAGCTCAGCAGTTAAGAGTACTGCTTTTACAGAGGACCTGAGTTCTGTTCCCAGCACCTACTAGCTCTCAAACACCTGTAACTCCTGGGAATTTGAACTCTCTTCTGGTGATTATGGACACTGCGCTTGTGTGTGTGTGTGTGTGTGTGTGTGTGTGTGTGTGTGTGTGTGTGTGTGTAAAACCCAGTGGTTCCATGACTCTGGGAGATGAACACTAAATAACCAAGAGAATGAGTGGAGTGGAATAGCCACAGAGAAGCAGGAAAGGAGGTGACATCTGAGATGAGACCTAATATAGAGAGGGAAGCGTGGGAAGCCCCATAAATACTTCTCACAGACCTGGCTCATGGCAAGGTCCTGAGGTGGTATTGAAAGGAGCTCAGCATGGCTGTAGAGCCATAGCCATGGGTGGTAGCCCAGAGATGGGACCACCCCGGCAAGGCTTTGTAGAGAACACTAGGGCTTGGGACTGAGGGAATTGCCAGGGACTGACAGATTTCAAGCTGAATGATGTCCCAGTATAACACTGACTTAAAAAAAACTCAGGTGAAAGGCAAAGCAGTCAAACTCCATGGATGATTCCGTGGCTCCCATGGATGATTCTGTGGCTCCCATGGATGATTCCGTGGCTCCCATGGATGATTCCGTGGCTCCCATGGATGATTCCATGGTTCCCATGGATGATTCCGTGGTTTTTAGCATAGCAACAACAATCAGCCCCATTTTAGTTCTGGAACACTCTCAGCTCCTCAGAAGAAATTCCTTACCTGGGAATGGTCACCCCAACCACAAGCTAACTCTGTTTCTGTGGCTGTCTATGATGTGTGTTTTATATAAACAAAGTCATGCCACATGTAGGTTTTGTGACTGGTTTGTTTTGTTCAGGTATGTGTACCTGTATTCCTTTTTTTGGGGGGGGGGAGCAAGTAACAGTCCACTATCTGGGGAAATGTCACATTATGTATCCATTCATCAATGAGGGTCCTAATTCACCCATTCAAGAGATCCTCTAAGCCTCTTGTGGACAGCAACAACAGTAGTGAGCAGAAAGGGGGCTGCCTGAGTCTCATGGGCAGAGGTGGGGGTGAGGTGTGAGGTAGACTTTGACAAAAGAGTGATGAAAGAAGTAAGATAGCAGAAAGTTTAGGGTGTGTGTGTGCGTAGTATATATGGTGTGTAAGTATGGTGTATATGTATGTATGTGTATATGTAGTATATATGGTGTGCGTGCACATACATGCTTGTGTGTGTGTACATGTGTAGTGTGTATGGTGTGTATGATGTGTGTATGGTGTGTGTGTAGTATATATATGGTGTGTGTATGATATGTATGGTATGTGAGTATGTGTAGTGTGTATGATGTGTGTGCTTATACATGTGCAGTTGTGTGTATATATGTGCATATGTAGTATGTATGGTGTGTGTGTTTGCACATGTGCACTCTAATGTATGGGTATAGTGTGTATGGTGTGTATGGTATGTGAGTACATGTAGTATGTATGAGTGTGTGTGGCTATACATGCATGCTGTGTGTGTATGTGCATGTGTGGTGTGTATGGTGTGTGTGTAGTATGTATGGTGTGTGTATTGTACTCACACATATGAGTGCATGTGTGTGTGTACATGTGTATGTGCATGTGTAGTGTGCATGGTGTATGTATGGTATGTGTATGTAATGTATATGGTGTGTTTGTATGCATTTGCACTTGTGTATGTGTTTGTGCATGTGTAGTGTGTATAGTGTATGTGTATGGTATGTGTATCATGTGTATACATGCTCGAACATGAGCAATTGCATGTGTGTGTATGGTATGTTATATGTGTGCATGCATGTGTGTAGTGTGTATTGTATGTGTATATAGTGTGTATGGTATGTGTGGGTATATGGTATGTGTGTGTTTATGGTGTGTATGGTATGTGTGTGTGTGTATGGTGTGTATGCTATGTGTATATATATGTATGGTGTTTATATGTGTGTCCTTCTTGCTGTAGGTATTTCTGGGCCACCACTGAGTGTGAACTCAAGAGCTACATGAGGCTCATTGTGGGTAAGCCCTATTGGGTGTCCCTGTCCCTGGGGCTTCCACCTGGTATGTTTTCTTTGCAGCAAGACTGGGTTAGATGTCTGTAGAGGTGAGGGTGTCCTGCACGCATCAGGATAGGGGTGTGAACATAATTTTCCTCTGTGGGTTGTGGCCTTTGGCCTCAAAAAGGCATGACAATGGGCCCAGCCAGGAAATGAGCACAAATGGCCACTTCTGCCAAGAAGAGCTCCTCATGGGAACGGCTATTTGTATCCTGCTGAGAAAACTGCACAGAACCATGTGCTAAATAGAGTTGGAGAGTCAAAATATCCCCTATGAGGAGCAGAGCAGAACTGACTCTGGTGTAGACAGAGCTCTCTGACGGGACCTTCCTGCCAGCCAAGCACTTCTAGGTCTGACTCACCAGGGTCTGGAATTTGGTGAAGAAGAAAATGTCCACTTACTAGAGAGATGGTTCAGCCCTGTGCTTTGCCTTGAAGTGCTTAGTTTTTCCATCTGGAAGACCACCCTGTTGACATAACACATACACACACATATACACACACACATACACACACACACCATATATACCACACATATATGGGTTGATGAATATGTATGTGTGGTGTGTGTGTATATACATACATGCACACATATACATATATACATATGTGCAACACACATATATCCCATATACTACACACACACCACAAAACATACACACCACACACACACTGGCTGCTGACTACATATATGCATATGATGTACATGTATATATGTATGTACACAAATATATATACATAAGAAACTATCAGCATATATATCCATGGACTTGGTTGTCTCTGATTCCTTGCTGCTCAGAAGCTGTTGTCCAAGTGAACAAATGGGTCTCTTTTGATGAAGGGACCAAGTCAGAGAAGGGGGTGTGTTTTCCAGCCCCACACCCGGCAAGCCAGGGAGATTGTACCAGTGGCACACAGCTCTTTTGAGTTCTTGGAGACACTGAGGGCATGAGGCTGAGCTCCTTTCAGGAAGTCAGGTAATGCTGAATACAACTTCTGGAAGTTTCTGTTATGGCACCAATGTCCACTACGTGAACTCATGTTGATTCTGTGTGTTTTAGATATGCTTGTTCCTCATCTCCCTCAGACATCTAAAAGGACAATGACAATCAGCCTTGTCCTCGAGTGTTCATTCCTGACACTTGGTCACCTCCAGGTACCTCCTATTCTTGGGCTGTCTCAGCCCTGCAAGCCCCCAATGACCCACAAATGTAGGTTCACTCAATAACCTCAAACCTCAGAGTGGGTGAGTAGAGATGACAGAAACAATCTCCATTTCCTTTTGTTTTAACTTAAAAGTACATTAAAATGAACTGCAAGGACCATGTTCACCTCTGCCTCGTCCTTACTATTCTGTGATGTGGATCCTTACCCAGCAGCTGTTGGTCATTTAGCATTGTTGGAAGAATTTTATCTTCTCATCAATAGTTTCCCTGCACTCTTTTCTTTAAAAATAGTGTCTCATGTAGCCCAGGCTGGCCTCAAATTTGCTAAGTAGCCAAGGATGGCCCTGAGCTCCTGCTCTTCCTGCCTCTACTTCCCAAGTGCTAAGATTACTATGGAATTGACCAATAACAGGGATCAAGCTCAGGTCCCCTGCAAACCAGGCATGCACTCTACCAACTGGGCTCTATCCCCAACTCCTATTGTTATTTATTACAGCTGCTTAATAGTTTAACAGAAATGTTTCACATGGTGTACTTTCAGGTTGTTTACATGTCTATTTTGAGTAATAATGTATTTATTAGAAACATTTTTGTGCTATGGAGTTTTCTGTCTTTGGGCATCAGTGTTAGTATTCTGTTTAGTGTTGAATTGTGCCCCCAAAAGATAAGACCAAATTCTATCCCCTTTGACCTGTGACCTGGAGTTTGTTTGGAAACAGGGTCTTTGCAGATGCTATCAAATTAAGCACACATCACGAGGTTGTGCCTGATCAAAATAACCAAGGTCCTTATTAGAGCTAACCTCCTGCCCAGCAGGATCAACACGCTTTTCTAAGGAGTGGGTTTCTGGGAAATTCAGGGTCCTTCCGTGTCTGTGTAGTGAAGGACATCCAGAATATCACCTGGGAACCCCGCTGGGGGTTGGAGGGGGTTTTGGGAGAAGTCCTGCAGGAGCTTATTGTGTTGGGAGACAGGTGAGTGGTATAGGTGAAGATCAGAGCCATCTTGGAGTCTTGGAGGAAGTGAGGAACTAAGGGACTGGGATCACCACAGGGGGCTCGGGGCATGGCTTGTGCTTCACGAATGGTAGCCACCACGGTCAGGTTCCTCCCTGCCACCCTGCCACCTTCGCTTTCCCTCCAGATGTGAGAGGCTTCCGATGGGGCTGCAGGTGTGCAGAAGGTATTTTCTCTCCCCCCCCCCAGCCCCCAGACAAGAAGGTAGTAGAGGAGGAATGATTAGTAGAGGCTTAGATGGTGCTGGGGAGTTTTGTGGGTGGGTCTGGTGCAACATAGGGGTGCAGCCCCTCTGGACCCTCAGGCCTAGCTCCTTCCTGTCAGATCAGCTCTCTGCAGGCCGGCCTCTGGCCTGTTCTCCCTGCTACTCTCTTTGTAACTCACTTCCTGAGCACCTGGCTTTGAGGGTGGGGTGTTCCTGTGAGAACTTGGGCTTCCTGGAGGCTGTTGAAGGGTCACAACCTCTCCCCTGGGTGGGTTCATTGGGGCTGTCACCACTTTGCTCTATTCCCATCAGCCCACCCTCTCTTTGTTCCCAGCTCCCTTCCACATCTTGGGAGAACTCCCCTCCCCACTACAGTTAAAGGATAGCCTTGAAGTCAAGCCTTCTGTGTGAGGCTTTTTGTAATCCAGACCACAGTTCTGTAAGTCCAGGAATGAGGACAAGTTAGAGCTGAGACTCCCATATCTACAGGGTATACTGGACTCATCTGGATTTCCCTGTGGAGGCGAAAGCTCAAAACAAATCAAAGCAACTCATCTTGGAAAATACATCTCATGGAACCCCCACTACACCCCAGCCTAGCTGTATTCCCCAGAGGGCTGCTAAAAGTCAGCCTGCACTCGGAGGGGTTGTGTCACACAGGGCTGGCTGTTCAGCTCACTGACAACAGCCTGAACATCTGTGGGCTGACCCAAAGCTGATCAAACGGGGTGCGTCTTCTTTTTGGGATGATGAGTGGGTTTTGTTGGCGGAAAAATGCCCTTCCATACTGTCTGCAAGGGGCTTCCTTTGGCCCCACATCTGGTTGGCTCTATTGCTGTGTTGTTTTATAGAGTGAGCAGGAGGCTCGTTTGCAGGAAGGTGCAAACCTTCAGTCTGCAGCTGGAGGCAGGAGGAGGGAGGGTAACTGTCTGCAGGGTGGAAAGTCTGGGTGACACCTCAAGCTATCAAGGCAGGATGTCACTAGGGCAATGTGACGCCTTTGATGTTGGGGCTCCCCCTTCCCTCTCACTGCCCCCAGATGGCCAGGTGGGCTGAGAGGGAGGTATTTGGCACACAGCACATGTCACAGAGGGCATGCAACACATGTACTCCACATAGGACATGAATTCCACATAGTAAGATCTTGTGTGTGCATGTGTATGTATATGTACTGCATACAGGACACACAGTGAGCACATAGCATACCATACTCAGGGCACACATTACACACAGGGTACATTTGCATATAGGACAAATGCCATATATAGGACACACTTCACATAGGACACATTATACATAGCATATGTGTTATGTGGGGCATGCACCACATACAGGGTACACACTACATCCAAGAAAGATATTGTGTGTTCTGTATGTATGTGTACTGCACATAGGGCACACTACACAGCATATATAGGACACACTGCACAGTATATACAGGACACACTGCACACACTAGACACACTGCACAGTATATACAGGTCACACTGCACAGCATACACAGGACACACTCCACACTCTGGACACACTGGACATACTGCACACACTAGACATACTGCACAGTGTATACAGGACACGCTGCACAGCATACACAGGACACACTCCACACTCTGGACACACTGGACACACTGCACACACTGGACACACTGCACACATAGGACATGCTGCACACATAGGACATATTGTCTATACCTGACACACTGCACACATAGAGGACATACTGCATATACAGGACACACAGCACACACTAGACACAGTGCACGGCATACACAGGACATGCTGCACACACAGGACAGACTGGCTACACAGGACACACTGCACACACTGGACATAGTGCACAGCACACAGGAGGAGATAGACCATACACTCAATACTTATCACATAAAGGATACATACTGAACATAGGGCACATGATACATATATTAAGAGTGCAAACTATGTGACACACACATTGCACACAAGACAAACTACACATTTTTTGATTGGCAGTGGCTCTTCAGGGTGTTCTCTGGGCCCTGAGCACTTAAGCTCTGCCTTGCATTGCCTACTCTGAGAGTTGGATTCAGCCTAACACTGAAAGTTCATGGTGACATGACAGTGTTTTCCAGGTGAACTGTAGCCAGGTGGCATCCTAGGGAGAGCCACACCCTGAGGTCACCTTGTCACTCCACCAGGAACAACCACAGGTAGTTGGGCACTCAGAAAGCAGAAGGTTGAAAAGCAAGCACTGTACTGGGCAAATAAAGGCCAAAGAAAAGTGGGGGTTAGGAAAGATGGTTAATAATGTTTATTCTTAAAGTTACAGATACCTTTATCATAAATGTATTTTTAATATACATATAAATTAAATATTGTTTATAGAAAAATCTAGAAATGGCAGAGAATACATAAACAAGGATCCTCTTGAATACTTCCAGAAATCAGTAACTCCTAAAAGGTCAATGGCATGGAGCTAGACGCACAGACATGCCACGGCAGACACGGAGATCACCTCTACACGCCTCAAAGACCATCCCGCAAGCAGTATATGTCTCTCTTGTTCTCATGTAAAATCCCATGGCAGACATTTGCCCATGTCTCTGGAAACATGGACTGCAGTAGCTGCTCACCATCCCTTTGGAGAGCTAAGCCTCTATGGAAGACAGGCAGGTCCGTCTTAGGACACAGAACACGCATGTGCACTCTGTGATGCGGATGTCCTCATCTGTGGATCGGGAGGCCCGTCTCTGCTCAGGCGGCCGGTGGGTGTGCCCTTTAATTAATATTTAGGCAAGGCCTTGCAGTTCAGCACGAAGGATTGCTGCCTAAGTCAAAAGGCTTTGTGAAACTGAGCTTAATTATTATAATTTGTTCATTTGAGGGTAATTAGCACCCTGTGAATAACTTATCTGGGAGCCCGTTTGCGTCTTTGGCACACATGAGCAGGACCCTGGGGTCCAAAGACAGGCCAAGGGACTGCAGTTATCAATCATGGCTGCTGGCTGATCATGTGGGTAGAAGGGGAGACCCCTGGACTGGGAAGGTGGGAGGGACCTTTCCTCTCTCATCTCCCTGTTTTCCTTTCTCTTCCTGATTCTAATCTAGCATAAATAGATAGTTTACCAAGATTCTCATCTGAACCTTTCAGAGGACAAAGAGAGATTGGTTCATTGGGAGTTTCTATAATAGGTATGGCACCTGTCTTGTGCTCTTGGGACAATTTTAGATGTGATTAATCGGGCCCTTAACCCTGTAGGGTAGGAGGAAGAGGTGGCCCAGGTGTGTGTCAGATGAACAGCACACGTGTCCTGTGGACAGAAGTTCTGTCATGTCTGTGTACAGAGGACCCCCTTCTTTGTCTTCTAGTGCCAGGTTTCACAGTTCTGACTTGGCCTATGGGGACAGTTACATAAAAGGTAAAGGGACAATATATTTGCTGTGGGTTTGATCATGGGAAATCCAGGTCCTAGTGTCACTGTGCATGAAGGACTGAGGGAGGCCTTCTGCTCTGGTCCCTCACAGGAATTCTTGAGGCTTTATGCTATTTTCTGGAACATTCAGCTCCTTGCCTGGTAGAAGCATCAGAGATACAAGAGCCCAGAAGAAGAGGCCATGCTGGCTAAATGGCCTTTTCCTAACGGTCTTGTCCCCTGGGCATGGATGCACCTACCCTGCTCTGTGGCTCTGTGTGGTGGGGAGGGATAAGGAGCTGATGGGGGGTGTGTGTGTCAATTCCTAGCTCTGAGTTTGCCTTGGGATGAAATTTAAATCTATGTGAGTTGGGGCAACTGATGGTTGACTAATCCAGCTGTAGACTGGGATTCAGGGACAATGGAAGACAGGGAAGAGCATGTTCTATGCTGTTAGTCTCCTCTGTGTCTTCTGAAGGGATTGCTCATTGAGTTTACTGTCAGACTCTAGGGAAAAATTAGGACCATTTCAAGCATTCAGATAATGTTTGACCATCTGTCCCCACAGCACAGGTTTAACTAAGAATGAGCAAACCAAAGTGTGTCTTCAGATTTTCAGCTGAGCTATGCAAGTAAAGTCTTATACCTCACCCCCACCCCGTGTGCATGTGTGTGTGTGTGTGTGTGTGTGTGTGTGTGTGTATGTGTACCTGCACGCATGCCTGGTGTGCATGTTCATATGCGTGCGGAGACCAGAGGTCAACATTGGATGTCATCCTCTATTTCTCTTCCCTTATCTTTTGGACAGGGTCTCTCACTGAATCCAGAGCTTATCAATAGACTAGAGCTGGACAGAGAGAACCTGAAGCCTACTGTCTCCACCCCACACCCCCAGGACTAGAGTTACAGGTATGTGAGACCGTGCCTGGCTCTTATGTGGTGCTGAGGATCCAGATGCAGCTCTTCATGGATGCAAGGCAAGCACATCGCCAACTGAGCTCTCTCCCGGCCCCTGCTCAGATCTGGAAACGTGGACTTTCAGTTCATGCCAGGCTTTGACTTTAGACACTAGTCCTCACCTTACCTGACTGTCTCAGGCTGAGATCTCAGACACTCCAGTGTGGACTGTGTTCTTAAGACCTAGAAAACCCACTGGAGAGGTTCAGCTAGATTGTTCTAGAAAGTCCCTTGATGTATTTCAAAACTTAATCTTACTAGGGGGATCTAGTCCATTACGGTGATAGGAGCATGAGGCTGGCTGATCACACTTGGATGTCAGGAAGTAGAGAGAAAGGAAGTAGGGCCCAGCTTTGAACCCTCAAGGCCCACCCCCGGTGACTTCTTCCTCTGGTAGTAGGAAAATTCCTTCAGTAAAGTTCCATCTCTGAGAGGTTCTTCAACTGCTGCAAACAGTGCCACAAGCTGGGGATCCACTGTTTAAACACATGCACCTTGTTCAAACCACACACGAAGCTTGTATCTCTACACCCTGGTTACATCCCTAACTCTTAAGGTGCTGCTTCACACTCTGAGCCAGCATTTACTAGATTTTGGAAGATGGACACCCTTATTCTGGTGTCAGATAGCTTGATGGCCATGGGGGAATCACAGACTCCCTTGTTGTAATTCTGTGCTTCAAGTAGGGATCACTGAAATCACCCAGTGAGATGTATCAACAATAAGTCTTGTCTCCCCTTCAAATTTATAGGGTATCTTGTGAGGATAAGGGGAGTGGCTGTCAGTACCCTGGGACTGGGGCTCGATTCCATATGATCGCACATTGTCATCAAATGAAGACACCAAGGCAGTGGCAGAGACAAGGCTGTTTGTGCAAATGTGTTTTCCATTGGGGAAAACATATTTGACCAAGACCATGGTAGAATCACATAATCTCTTCCCAGTGTGTGGGGAAAGGGGCAGTGATACATGTTAGAAGATTCCAGAACAAACTGGATAAAAAGATATTTAGTGGGGGGGGGGGGGGGGGGGGTGGCAGACAGTACCACAAAGATGCCAGGAAAGAAAGAAGAAAAGAAATAAGGATTTTAACTGGGACAACCTGATATCCAGGCTCTGTAGGAGACAGGCGCTGGCTGGGGCTGAGTGTGGTGAGCCTGAGATGCCCAGCAGGGACTGATGGCTTTCCTGGATGGGGTGAGTGGAAGGGACCAGCTGGGGCAGGTGCTTCCTGCTGCTCTTGCTGCCCCTGGGGAGTGTGCTGAACTCAAGATGGATGGGAGTCCTGTGCTTTTTTATGTCACCTGAGTTCAGGCCTCTAGTTCTCAAGCGGGGAACTGAGGAGGCTGCTGGGGTAAAAAGAGGGTTGTGATCCCCTCCCCCAAACCTCCTTCCCTCCTTCTGCCCCCATAACCTGTGGCTGTGCCTACTTCCCCTCGGCCTTAGTGTCCTGTGTGTGAGGTGAAGGAATGGGTCTGGGCTGCCAGTGTGTCCCTTGTACTGTCTGTGGCGATCTTATGCAGCCACTGTCCCAGGGAAGGGACACAGAGAATGAAAGCCTGTCTCTAAGATGGCTCTAACTAGTTTGTGGCTTTGCTCAAGTCACCTCACTTCCCCAGGCTTCAATTTTGTGTGACAGGAAGGTTCACGGCAGGGGCTTTAGCTTGCTGGTTATTTTCAACCTCAGAGGTGTCTGGGAGGATGAGGGCTTGCCGAATGAAGTCAGCTCTAGGGACAGCCTTTACGATATCACACAAGAGCAACCGTAGGCCTGTCACCACCATCTGACTGGTTGGAGGAACCCACTGCAGGGTGAAACGTGTGCGGGGATGTCCTAGGTTCACGGAACTATGTGTGGCACGACACAGTTTACTGGGTTCCAGTGCGACCAGCTGAAGCTCAGGCCGCAGCAGGGAGCGCGGCCTCAGTTGTCACTGAACTGTAACTGCTTCCAGTGTCTGCCTCGGGAAGCCTGGACAAGGGCCCAGAGCTTGTGCTTGTGATGGGTGCCTGAGGAGACTGACACGGCTGGGCAGTCTCAGGGTTAGAGCCCAGCGCTGTTCCTCTAAGTCTGAATGAGGCGAGGATCAGACGTAAAGGGTGAAGACGGTGGGCGTGTTCTCACGTCTGGAACCCTAAACTAGACGTTGTGTATGCGTGCACGTGTGTGGAGGACAGAGATCATCGGGGGTGTCTGGCAGTGGCTCATCCACTTCATCCTTTTGAAACTAGGCACCTGGGCTTGTGGATTAGAGGAGGCTAGCCAGTTAGCCAGGGAACCCCAGGGGTCCGCTTATCTCCGCTCTTAGTACTGCGAGATTACGTACTGCGATTACGAGCGGGCTCCACCGTGCCCGGTGCTTTGCACGGGTGCGAAGGACCAAACTCAGGTTCTCAAGCTTGATCGTGAAGCACACAACTGAGGGGTCACCCCCACCCCACCCACAGGTTATGCTTATTCTACGAAACTACGAATATAGAAGTACATTAATTTTTTTATAGCCACGCTATCACTGAAGTGAAATTATAAAAATGACAACAGCTCCCCCTTTACCAGAAAATACCCAGCTGTAGAAGCACAGCCCATCTCAGAAACATTACTCTAATATGCAGATGCTTCTTCATGTCATATTCTAGACCCTGAGGGGTTCTGAGGAGGTAACTGAGGTTGGGGTACCACACACGCAGGGTGCCCAACATCGTGCTCTCAGTGGTGCTATGGGGGACAGAGAACTCACGGGGGAGTGGGCTGGCAGGCCTCTCTGGGGCCAGGGGAAGGTGGGAGTGAGACGGGATGGGGTGGGAGGCTTGGGTAAGCTTTCCTTTCATTCAATTCTGTTGGCCCGGACCTAAATTTAGTGCCGGCTAAATAAAGGAATATTTTCAGGGCAGAAGGAGGTGACACTGCTTGCCTTGGCTCAGAATTCTTTGTTCTTTGGGTGTCATTTTGCTGAGGGATCCCTGGAAACTTGGGGGTGAAAGTGGGGGAGGGGCTGGAATGAGAAAGGAAGCAAAACTCATGGCCAAGGCTGCTGTTTGACGAGAGGAAGTAGGGAACGGGGGATGGGTGTCTTCTGTACCTCGCACTCAGCAAGTCCCGAGCAAGGCCGTGGGACTCTTTCCAGGCACCTGCTGCCCTTTCTGTGGGCAGGGCTTCCTGCCTGGTGGCTGATATCTACCCTCACGCCATTTCCTGACTGAGGCAGGGCTCTGAGGAAGAGGGTCAGCTGGCAAGCGTGGCTGGAGTGTGGCTAAGAAGAGCTTTTTGCCATATTGCTCACAAGCTGTATCATCTCCCCTCCATGTTCCCAGTGACCGGTGGCCTTGCTCCATGTGTCAAAATCTAGAGGCTCAGTCAGGATTCCCCTTTCCCTACCCCAGACTTCCTGGGCCTCTGCAATGTCATGTGATTCTAAGAAAACTAGCTGCTAGTCAATCTTCAAGAAGGGAATTATTTTGGGTTGGGGGAGTGTGATTTAGGGATTACAGGAATATGTCTCTAGTAGATCTCAGCAAGCAAGCATCATGGGCTGCCCTCTAGGTATAGACAAAAATCAGACATGGAGTGTTCCATGCCACCCTGGCCTACCCCTACCTCATAGCTTTGGGGCACTGGGTTACATTTGCATGTATGGAAATGTGCTCAGGTTATCTGTGGCAAGTCACCGTGAGACTTCTGTGGCTATGGAAGATGATCTTCTTCTGTATGAATGGAGGAGCCTTAGCTTTTGGTCTATGGAGGGATGAGAGGTTTTCATGGAAAGGAAGGGCAGGAAGAGGTATGGGAAGGCAGGCTCAGCTTTCTTGAGCCTTCCTGACAGATGAGAAGTCAATGGCCTCTTCTTGGGTTCTGGAGGCTGCCTCTGTCCTTTGAGATGTGTATTAACCTACTTGTTTAAGGTTTCATGTTCAGGGGAGATGGGCGTAGAAGCTTCTAGATGTGTTGAATAATGTACACTCAAATTCCTCTGACTGTGACCCTGCTTGGAAGACGAAGTCATGTTGAATTATTAGAACGGTACCTCATCAGTTAAATGATTGGTGTTCTTAGGAAAACAGAACACAGGAGAAGTCATGTTGGGGAGGGATTCAGAGGGCAAAGCTGTGTGGCTGCAAGTCAGCATCCTAGAAGTGACCAGAGGCTGGGAGGGCCAGGAAGGGTCCTCCTGAGTTTTGTTGCCTTGTGCACATCCTGATTCTAGACTCCCTTCCTCCACAGCTAGGACAGAATGGATTTTTTGTTTTGTTTTGTTTCTGTTTTTGTTTGTAGGTTAAGGACAACAGAATCATTACATGGATCATAGTGGCCCTAGGAAATGAATCCAACTGGGAAGCCCTTTCTTCAGGCACCCTGTCAGAAAGCACAGGAGCTGTGTTCTAGCATCTGGTAGGGAAGTGGCCCCAGGCGCCCAGCCTTCCCGTTATCTTCCTCCGTGCTGGCTTCCGCTGTGGGGCCAAGGCAGCTGAAGGCAAGGCCTCTTTAGGACAGGAACGTGAGAGGAAGCCTAGCGTTGGCCCATGTTCCAAGCCAGATAGGAATCTTGGCTGTGGTGAAGACCCTTTTCCTTTCTGCTCAGGTTGTGTTCCAGAGATAAGGGAGAGGGGAGGAGCAGAGAGCTGGCTCCAGCAGAGAGGAGGCCATGGGAAGTCCTAGAGGATCAAGTCTCTGGCTGATGACCCAGGCCTTGCAAGGGGGAGCTGGAGTCAAGCACCTGCTTTGCCAGAGCTCAGCCCCGACCAACTATGTGACTCAAGCAGGACACACCTCCCAGCTGCCTTTGTTGTTTCCTCAGCAGAGGGGATGCCAAGCAGCGGTTCCAGAGACCAGATGTGTGTCCTTGGCCAGGTTATGGGAGGCTCAGGTACATGGGATTGTGGGAAGAACTCAGCCTCGCATGTGATGACAGTTACTAGAGAATGTGGTTGTCTTGGTAACGAATGCTGCTGTTTGGGCAATCCCTCTAGCCGATTGTCAAGATTGTGGTATTTAATGTTGATATCCTTGGTTGGTTCTCATCTCCCCAAGGATTGTTTTCACTAGACTCTTGTCACTGTGACAAGAACCTGAGAGAGATGACATGAAAGGAGGAAGAACTCTGGTCCCACAGGTTCTGCCCACAGTTCCCTCACACAGTAAGATGGGCGGGCAGTGACCGGGACATTGTGGTGGCAGGAGTGGAGGTGGGGCTCCCCGTGTGGGCCAGGGAACAGAGAGGACAACAGCCAGCTACGTCTTTCACATCTTTAATAATCCACCTCTTCTAGGTAGTCCTCCTAAATAAACTTCCACTACCTCTCTAAATTATATTGCCAGCCAGAGACTGAGCTCCCAAGGCATGATGCGCCATATTTAGACCATGACAGGAGGATCAGTTTGTATCGTGGATTGATCAGGCTGCCCACACCTCCTCCTTGAATCATAACTGTTGTGCCACATGCTACTCTGACTTGAAGACGGAAGACAAACTATGTGACCAGCTATGTGAATCACACTGGCCTTGAACCCCAGCTTGAAGGTGCCAAATGTTTCTGGGGGCATGGAGCTCTCAGAAAACAACTTCTTTCTATAAGGCGTTTCACATCATGGAGGCAGGGCCCTGTCCCCAACCCAGCTTCCAGGGAGCGAGCCCTCCCAGAACAAAACCATAAATGGAGAAGGGCTTCAGAGGCAGCACCAGGGGTCACAGTCACACGCCATTTCCTCACCAGCCTATTGTCTTTCCATGTTCCCTTGTTTGGGAATGGCCTTGGGACAGTTCAAACACCTGCTCCAGCACTTCAAGCAAACAGTGTCTCTTTGTCTATGTAGGTGATGTCAGTGGACCTTGGGTCCAGTTCCTCACAGCATTTCCCCCTCCCATTCTCTTGCAAGGGGCCTTTGAAGTGTGAGTTCTGCTGTCCCTGGGTAGGGAAGGTTTGATTTTGGACCTGGCTAATACTGCCTGTCACTGTAATCAGCTCAGGCTGAAGGACAACCCCATTCATCTCCGTCCCTCTCTTGAACCCTGTTTCTCCCCCCAAACATGACAGCCTTGATAACAGGTTATAAACAGATTTCTGAGCTGTATGTTTGAGTGTCGGGACTTATCATAGCCTTGACCCTAAAAATAAACCAGAAATGGACCAGTTTGGTTAAAAGTTGGACTTTCTTGAATGTTAAACACCTTTGGCAGGAGCCAAAAGGTCTCCGCTTCTTTGGGAATGTTCTTTCTTAGAAGATACACATATGCACATATGTATAACAACAATTATAAAAGTATAAAAACATCAACAATCACAATGAAAAATGATAGATTAAAGGATCTCATGTAGCTCAGGCTGGCCTCAAACTTACTACATAGTTGAGGATGACACTGAACTCCTGATCCTTCTGACTCTACCTCCCCAAAGGTTACAGACCTGTACCCTGTATGTGGTTTATGTGTGCTAGGAATCGAACCTGGGCCTTGAGTGTGCCAAGCAAGCAAGCACTCCACCCAACAGAGCCTTCTCCCCAGTCATTGGGGGCTCACAATGAGTCACAGGGGCTCATTGACTATGTCACTGGCTCTATGATGGCTGGCATACCAACTCCTCAGGACAGCTGCAGACCAGTGTTGAACATAGATGTAGAAATTCTCAACAAAACACTTGCAAACTGAATATAGGCACACATCCAAGAGATCACTCACAATGGTTAAGTTGGTTTATCTTAGAGCTGAAGGTATAGGTCAACATACGGAATCATTAAATAGAATATAATGTATATAAGTGGGCTTAAAGAAAAATAATCATAAGATCTCAATAGATACAAGAAAGGCCTTTGACCAAATGTAACATTTTTTTTTCATGATTGAAAAATCCTAGGGTTACTAAGGTCAGGGGAAGCATACTTACCATAGCAAAAATCACACAAGACGACCCCACAGCCAACATTATGCTAACCAGAGAAAAACTCAAAGGAGATACATTAAGATCAGGAACAAGATAGGGATGCCTGCTCTCTCCATGACAATCTTAGCTAGACAAATAAGAGAGAGAAATGAGAGAGCCATAAGTGGAAACCAAGTCAAGAAAACCTGTTGGTGGATGTGATGCTTAAGCTGAGACCCTAAGGGCTTGGCCAGAAAACTAGAAAAGTGGCCAGCACTTTCATCTGAGTGGCAGGATCCAAAATTAACATCGCAGGATCAGTGGCCTTGCTATCCACCAATGGAAGACACACCGAGGAAGAGACCCGGGAGGCCGTTCTGTTTGTAATAGCCTCAAAAGAGAAATTGAATACTGGCTCCTAAACCAAAAACTTTAAAACACCAAGGAAAGAAATTGAAGAAGACACTAGATGCTGAAAGATCTTCTCAGCCCATGGATTGGCAGAATTGTTAGGGTAAAAGCAACCGTCCCACCAAAAGCAATTTACAGATTCAGTGTAAACCCTTATTGCTGCCATGTTTCCCAGAAAGCAAAACCAACCTTAAGAGTCACATAGCAACACAAAGACCCTGGACAGCCAAAACAATCCCTAGCAAAACTAGTAATGGTGGAGGTATTACATTATTCATCCCCAGCTACACCACAGAGACATGTCAATAAATACAGCCCAGCTTTGGTACAATACATACCTATAGATGAACGGACTAGAATACACAGCCCAGATGCGAGCCCATAAAGCCACTCGATATTTGACAGACCCCCCAAAATGCACACGGAGGAATGAGCATTTTCAAGAGTGGTGTTGGGAAAACTCGATGTCTACACATAGAAGAATGAAGCTAGGGGCTGGTGAGATGGCTCAACGGGTAAGAGCACCCGACTGCTCTTCCAAAGGTCCTGAGTTCAAATCCCAGCAACCACATGGTGGCTCACAACCATCCATAACGAGATCTGACTCTCTCTTCTGGAGTGTCTGAAGACAGCTACAGTGTACTTACATATAATAAATAAATAAATCTTTAAAAAAAAAAAAAGAAGAATGAAGCTAGACCACTATCTCCTACTTCTACCTTTACCACAGCACCCTATTGTCTCCCTACAGCTGAAGCTACACTGCCTGGGTGGTGAGGAATAGCAACAGCTCCCACCCGGGGCATACCACTGCCCCCACATGTCATGTGAGCTCTGACCTAAGCTAATCTACATAACCTTTGACCCCGGATGGCTTCCTTAACACTTTGCAAGATGAGACATTTTCTTCTATACCCTAGCAGATGCTTAACCTGCTGCTGGAAAGATTAATCACCCAGTGTTTATGAATACCTGAGAGATTTTGCTCTACTCACTCTCCTGAGAAGGCAATCCATGGCCCACATTATTACCCATGAGCCTGGCCCAGGGCAACCATACCCAGTACCTGTGAAGAACATGGAGGTTGCCTAAGAGTGTGCCACACAGTGTTGTCATCCTCCAAGGGAAACAACCCACCCATTTTATCTTATCACCCTCGCCTCATCAGCAGAGTGTTTCTGTATTTTATCGCTTCTTTGTGACCCAAGGTCTAAGGCAATCAGCTGACTACCTGCCATTAGAACCTCGGTGTGCTCATATACCTGCCCTAGCTGGTTTGGGCTGGCATCAGAAGCAGTATCCATGATTAGCTATGGAGAGTCAGCAGCAAGCCTGACTTCTGGGCCACCAGCTGGGATCAGTCTTTCCCTGGGCATACCTTATTTCTTCCAGCTTTGCTGCTTTGGGTGGCCTCTGTACCTGTGTGGGCCTTTCCGTCCCCCTGGTTCCCAGGCAGCATGAGGAAAGGCATGCTGGGCCTTCTGGATCTCCTGCATCTTCCTCTTAGCCTTAGTTAGCTCTGCTTATCTTCAGGGAGTGGGTCAGTGTACACAGGCTCTCTGCCAAAAGGCAGCCTCAGCACTCTACCTGGAAGCAGCAAGAAGGGAGTCTTGGGATTTCACTATCAAATGAAATAATTACCGGCCAGAGCCTCTTCTTATTTATTTTTATTCTTGAGGTGAGGTCTGGTGTTGTATCCCTCCCTCGATAGCTTGACACTCACTCCACAGCCTAGGTTGGCTTCATATCATGGCGACACCCACACAGACTCTTTCAGGAGACTGTTTTCTTTTGATGTCCAGCTTACTCTGATTCCTGGCTGATGGCTTCTTCCTCCCCACTCTGACCTTTCTTCTACAGCGTGTGAAGCTCAGGGCTCACGGGATCAGCCTGGAATCACCTGGAGAATATCTAACATAACACTTCCATGTCTCCAACTTAAGGTGAAGGGTCTTTGCAGTGTAAAGTAGCGTAGCCACAGGTCTTAGGGGTAAGATGTGGTCATATTGGGGTGTTTTCTGTCACTACCACAGATGTGATGTACTACGTGTATTTCATATACTTGCAATATGGTATAAAGTTAAGTGCATAAGTCTATGAACAGGGTAGGTAATGATAGAATACAGACTGGCCATTCTGAACTGATCAGACTACAAGCCTGGGATGTGGGAAGTTGGGGGAGGGGCGACATGGAAGTTAACTGTCGAAAGGTATAGACTGAAATGATGATAAAGGGTGGGCTAAGACTACTCACATTTATGTATCTAACATCTGTCAATCACCTATATATCTATCATCAATCTCTTTTTCATCGATCTATAGGTCTACCATCTATCTTTTAACTTTGTTATTTTTGAGACAGGACCTCACTATGTAGCCCAGGCTAACCTAGGTACTATGACACCTGTCCTGTCTCATGCTGGAGAGTATGGAATCACAGTCTGTGCTATTGTACCCTGCCCTTGTCTGTTTTTCAAATGTTACAATGTTACTCAAGATGCTTAGTATGGCTATGCATACCTGAGGTCCTAGAACCTAGGAGGTAGAGGCTGACTTTGGCTACATAGTAATACAAAGACAGATCAATAACAGTGGGTGTGTATCTCCTTTCTGGACTGTTGAGTTGTTTACACCATTACCTATTGTGAACAATGAACATAGGTGTGTAAATGCCTGTCAGAGCTTTTGCTTTCGCTTCCCTTGTGGGTGGGGTTGTGGATTATGTGGAAATTCTATGATTAACTTCTTGAGGGATGACCAAGCTGTCTTGGAGTCTGACAAATCTCTTTGTATTTTCCTAGCATAGCAGGAGTTCTAATGTCTTCAGATCCCTAACCGACCACACTAGTTATTTTCTGTTTGGTTTGATTATAGTCCTGATGAGGGAAGAACACTGTTGCACTGCAGTTTCTATTTGAATTTCCATAATGATGGATGATCCTGATGGGTCTTTCATAGTCTTACTGGCTTTCTGCAGGCTTTCCTTGGAGACAAGTCTCCTAAATACCTCAGCTTATTACTGGAGCCGGTCTCTGATTTCAGCATCAGTTAGAAGAAGGGCAGGTTAAACCGTTACATCTCTACTACCTTTAAGAATGCCTTTTACTTTGAATATTTATTTTGTTTCATATGCATAAGAGTTTTGCCTGCATGTATGCCCATGTACCATGTGCACACATGCCTACAGAGTCCAGAAGAGAGTGTTATATCCTCTGGAGCTGGGATTACAGATGGCTGTAGGCCACCATGTGGATGATAGATGTTGAGGTAGGGTCCTGAAAGAGCAGCCAGTGAATGCCCTTGATGCCCAGCCATCTCTCTGCCCTTGAGAGTGCTTTTGTTTGCATAGTGCTGTTTGAGGTGCAGCCAAGGGCTCCTGTAGATGGCTGGCCAAGGCCATGAGTAAACAGGTATTTCTGCAATGTGGGCAAGCAGCAGTCTATCTCAGCTGTCTCCATGGGAACACAGGGCATTCAGTTTGTTGTTGCCTCCCAGGTACACCCACGGAGAGTGGGTTTGCTTAAGCCAGTGTTCCCTTGCAAATGAAACAAAGCAAGATTTTTATCAGACCTGGGAAGCAAATGGCAGAAACGGCTGACATCTACTGCTGCAGTTGCCAGGCCAGAGTGGCCAAGACACTAGTCTCTGAGGGGTTGAGGACAGAAGGAATCTGGGAAATAAGAAAGTCTCTCAAAGCCTGGGGCTCTTCAAGGAGGAAGGTCTGGTCCACACTAAGCGCTGCAGAGGGTTTGAACTTGCTGAAAGGTTACAGACCTAGGGAAGCATGGACTTAGTCAGCTAACACATGTGGAACACGTGGGACCATGGTGGGCAGGATGCTTGTCAAATCACAGACAACTCTTCAAGGAGATGTGGGTGAATTAGAAAATATGACAACGGCCATATCATAGCCTATGTATGGCCAATGAGTCTGAGACTGTGAAGCTCTTGGAACATCCCATTTCTCTCTCTCTCTCTCTCTCTCTCTCTCTCTCTCTCTCTCTCTTTCTCTGTGTGTGTGTGTGTCTGTATGTGTATAAGAGAGAGGGGAGGGAGGGAGAGAGGGAGAGAGAGAGAGAGAGAGCACATGTCAAGAATAAATGTTACCCTATCCTATCTTAACCCACAGAGTTGGCAAAATTAGTGAAAAGCTTAAATGGAAAATCCCATAGAATGTTAGTGCCTGCCTACCTGGCCCATGGGCCCTGTCTGAGATTTGCTGTGTAGTTTGAGGCTGAGGCTGTTTGGACATGATTTGGGAAGAAGTGGAATCCAAGAGAATGGCACAGAAGGGCCGTGTGGAAAGTCTAGAGGTCAGGGGTCACAGTACACAGACTGTGTTGCTTCATTTGTTTACAACCTCAGAAAAGGAGAGAAGAGAAGCAAATACGATTGTGTTGTATCTCAGAGCTCGGGACGTCAAGGAAACTTTGGATTCATTATCATGCTCATTTGAATAGACAGTACCAGTCCTAGCCCCTGACTTACCCATATGTTCATCCATTACCCATTCTTCATCCATCCACCCACCCAAACATCCATCCACTCATCCATCTATCCATCCAACCAACTATCTACCAATCCTTTAAAAAATATTGAAGAAGGGCTAAGTAGATGGCTCAGTTAATAAAATATTTGGTATGCATGTGTTCGAACATGAATTGGATTCCCAGAACCTAGGTGATAAAAAATCTGAGAAGGGTGGTTCATGCTTGTAGTTCCAGAGATGAGGGGATGGGAACAAGTAGATACCTATGTTGTGGGAAATAATAAAAAATGGCACAATCCCGTGCTATACCCCACTACTCTCTGCCCTGGCAGTCTCACTGCCTCTAAGCTAAGCTAGCTCAGTCAGCAGTCTTCCCAGCTCCAGTTCCCCTGCCTCAGAGCTGCTTATACTTTCTCAGCCATCTACCCCTTGCGGTTAGTTGTCACAAATCCCCTTAACCCAGTGTCTTAGTCAGGGTTTCTATTCCTGTACAACATCATGACCAAGAAGCAAGTTGGGGAGGAAAGGGTTTATTTGGCTTACATTTCCAAACTGCTGTTGATCACCAAAGGATGCAGGACTGGAACTCAAGCAGGTCAGAAAGCAGGAGCTGATGCAGAAGCCATGGAGGGATGTTCTTTACTAGCTTGCCTCCCCTGGCTTGCTCAGCCTACTCTCTTATAGAACCCAAGACTACCAGCCCAGAGATGGCACCACCCACAAGGGGCCCTCCCCCCTTGATCACTAATTGNGAAAATGCCTTACAGCTGGATCTCATGGAGGCATTTCCCCAACTGAAGCTCCTTTCTCTGTGATAACTCCAGCTGTGTCAAGTTGACACAAAGCTATCCAGTACACCCAGTAAATCAAAACTTTATAAGAAGCTCTTAATCAGTCAAATTTATAGATCAGTAAATTCTCAAATCACAAGATGCCCACACAATAATTTCAGAGCCAATGATAATGATGCAAGCTGCTCACCTAGATTAGACAAGTTATCCTAATTATTCTATCCTTTATGACACTCATAGCTACCTGTGGTGATATTTAAAGTCACATGGAATCTGGATCATCTTCCTCTTGCTCCATTTTCCTTCCCCCCACCCCGTCCTCTCTCTGAAATTCTTAGCTCCATCTCCCTTTTCTCTGTCCAATCACCAGCTTCTTGTATTAATATTTAAATTAATTGGGGGAAACTTCTGGTACATACCTGGACTTGCTTGCCATCCAGCCTAGCCTAGTCAGCAAGTTCCAGACTCCATCTCCCCAAAAGAAATACCTGCTCTGAACCTGACGACTAAAACCCAAAACAAGAGGACATCTTAACAAACGACACCTAAGCCGATCTCTGGTCTCCATGTGCACACGTCCTCACAGCAAGACACATTCACACACACACACACACACACACAGCAACACAGACACACAATACACATGCACACATACAGCAACACAGACATACACACACACATGCACACATACATCAACACAGATACACACACACATGCACACATACAGCAGCACAGACACACATACACATATACAGCAACAGACACACACTCACATACACATGCACATGCACACATACAGCAACACAGACACATACACACATATATGCATGCACATGTACACATAGTGACACAGACACACACATGCACACATATAGCAACAGACATACACACATACACATACATGCACACATACAGCTATACATACACACACATACACATGCATACATACAGCTATATAGACACACACATATTATATACATGCATATGTACTCACAGAAACACAAACATATACATACACATGCACACATACACATGTACAAAATATCTGATGCCTGTGATCACATAATCATAGTCCATTAATAGATGAGAACATTCTCTGACAGAATACACAGACCTGTGTGGACATGACTATACTGTTAAATTGCCTTAACATCCTAGGACAACAACAACAAAAAAATCCTTTTTTAAAAATAACTTAACTAAAAATAAAATAAAACCCAAAGTGTTTATAAATACACTGTGGATAGAAGTCTAAGACTTGGGCTCCTGAGGGGTGATCCAGCCTGAGGCCCTTACAAATGCAGGGACAGGAAAAGAAGCAAGCTCAGGAGTAGCGTGGAGACCATTGTTTCCTTTTCTGTTATCTGAGTTTCCCAGCCCCAATCTTGGCTTCTTCCTCCTTTTGTTTGGAGGTTCCACAGCTGTGTTGGTCTCTGGAATGAATTTCCTCTGTCTCTGGGCTGCGTATTGCAACCAAGGACACCCCAGAAACATGATGTTTTCCTTCTGCACAGCTATGCAGATTTTTTTTGAACTTTAATTGACACATAACCCTTGTGTGTATTCACGGACACAGCATGCTGTTAAAACGCACGTGTATGGTTCCAGTGAGATGGCCCTGTGAGCCCCATGACCTGAGTTTGATCCCTAGGACACATATGGTGGAAGGAGCGAACCAATTGCTGTAGATTGTCCTCTGACCTCCACATGTACCTCATTCCAGGGTCCCCTCCCCTCTTACCCTGCTACCCACACAAGTGGGACATAATAGATAAAAACATATACACACACAAAAACGTAGGATTACACAGAGTTGGAATGGGTCCATCAGCATGTCTACCGAAAGCAATCCACAGATTCAATGCAATCCCCATCTCAGCTGCCATTTCTTCATACTGGGAATATTCAGGATCCTCTCTACTAATGATTGAAGCACATGTTTAATTGCTGTTAGCCCTTGTTAAACTACTATGCCATAGAACCCTTGAGGTTATGCCTCACACATGCACACCATTCCCTCACCTACCCCTCTGCTTCCCCTTCCAGTTTCCAATAACTGTGTCTACTAGTCTCTCTCCACATCTGAGAGGTAAGTTTTTGCATCCATATATACATTAGAATCCTAGATGCTTGTTCTCTGTGTCTGGCTTCTCTCATTTAACATAGGGTCCTTCAGGCTTGCCTGCGTGGCTGCAGATTGCAGGATTGACCCTTTCCTTCTTCAAGGCTGAATAGCACTGACTGTACATGCTGCATTTTCTTCAGCCACTCACCTGCTCCTGGCCACGTAATGAGTCCACGTCTGACTGTTGTGAGCGGTGCCAGTGACACGGGCAGGGCAGGTGTCTCTGCCCAGACTCAGGGTGGCAGGACCTGTTGTCATTTCTATCTCTTTGTGGGGAGAATGTCCACATAGCTTTCCTTCTAGATGTTTCAGACCCAGTGGGTTTAGGCTGTGCAGGGCCTTATCATCTTCTCTATGAGCTGCAGGCTGGGGCTGAGGAAGGCAAGTTGTTGATAAACAACTTCAGCAAAGTGGCTGGATATAAAATTAACTCAAACAAATCAGTAGCCTTCCTCTACTCAAAGGATAAACAGGCTGAGAAAGAAATTAGGGAAATGATACCCTTCACATTAGTCACAATTAATATAAAATACCTTGGTGTGACTCTAACCAAGCAAGAGGAAGATCTGTCTGACAAGAACTTCAAGTTTCTGAAGAAAGAAATTGAAAAAGATCTCAGGAGATGGAAAGATCTCCCGTGCTCATGGATTGGCAGGATTAATATAGTCAAAATGGGCATCTTGCCGAAAGCAATCCACAGATTCAATGCAATCCCCATCAAAATTCCAGACTTCATAGAGTTAGAAAGGGCAATTTGCAAATTCATTTGGAATAACAAAAAACCCAGGATAGCATAAACTATTCTCAACAAGAAAAGAACTTCCTGGGGAAATCACCATCCCCACCTCTCCTTTTCTTTCTTTCTTTCTTTCTTTCTTTCTTTTTTTTTTTTTTAAAGATTTATTTATTATATGTAAGTACACTGTAGCTGTCTTCAGACACTCCAGAAGAGATCTTGTTACGGATGGTTGTGAGCCACCATGTTGTTGCTGGGATTTGAACTCCAGACCTTCGGAAGAGCAGTCGGGTGCTCTTACCCACTGAGCCATCTCACCAGCCCCCCACCTCTCCTTTTCAAGACAGAGTTTCTCTGTGTGGCCCTGGCTGTCCTGGAACTCACTCTGTAGACCAGACTGGCCTTGAACCCAGAGATCCTCCTGCCTCTGCCTCTGAGTGCTGGGATTAAAGGTGTGCACTGCCACCTTCCTGCTAATCTCAGTGTATTTTCATATGGCTTTTCTTCTGGGGTCTTTGTGTTCACATTTCTTTTCCCATGATCATCAACCAGAGTGGATCAGCATCTAGCCTAAGAGCCTCATTTTAAAAGTTTGTTCTTGGAGAATTTCATACATGTATACAAGGTATTTTAACTGTATCAAATCCTCATCCAAACCCTGTTCCACAATGTGTTTCCCTTGTGATCTTTTTTTTTTTTTTAAAACCTGCTGAACCCAGTACTGTGCCTGGACACTCCAGTGTTGCATCCACTGAAGCATGGACAACCAGCCAGGTCCATTCCCTAAAGAAGACTGGCTTGCTCCACTCTAACAGCCATAACTGCTCAGAGCTCCTCAGCCAGGGATGTGGTTTTACATGCCCTTCTGTCATCTATGCTGAGAGGTTGATTGACTTGGTTGTGTGTAGGCAAACACATCTTCTGTGCCTTCACAAGTGCAACCACCACTGTGTCATGTTTAGAAGACACCAGTTCACCCCAGTCCTCCCTTGGGCTCATGCAGTCTCCTTCCCCACCTCTTGTGATGTTTGCTGAGCCATGTGGGGAGGGGCATGATTCGATATAGGTGTCTCATTTAGGGCTGAGTGCTTCATAGTTGCCTATTTGAGCTCTGTTCAGCTAGCTATGCTTCTGTATCAACATTATTTAACATCACTGTCTCTGTAATGCCCCTGTCTTCAATGCAAGTTTTTTTTTCTTTGCACTTCAGTTTGTGGATTTTGAGGGATACAATTCATACCATCAGAGCAGCTGAGGTGCAGAGTGTTTGTCCTGTTGCTTCAATATAATCAGCTCTGCTACAATGAAATCAGCTCTGTGCACAGCTTCCTCAGGTGTGGCTATCTCTAACCTTTTGTTCTTCAGCTCTAACCCCAGCTTCCCTCACAGAGCACCTAGCACAGGCCAGAGTCTCAGAGTGTCAGAGGACTCCATGAAGTCTGTCAGTACCAGGTCACAGGAACCCCACTGGGCCATGCTGTGTAGTAGCATATGTAACTGGGACCTCACAGAATGTCCTATTGCTTTGATAATTTTTATTTTTCTGGAAGAGTTGCTGAGATCAGCATGGGCCTTTTGCCCACCAGCACTTGCCAGCTATATTCCTGTAGCCTAAGGTGTCTCCACATAGAGCACACTAACTTTGTGAGAAGGTCATTTTCTAGAACCCAAGGACTTTTTGTGTGTATGCTTTTCATTTCTGAGATAGTCTAGGCTGACTTCCAACTTGCTATATATCTGATCATGACCTTGAACTCATGATCCTCCTGCATCTATCTCCCACATGTTGGGACTACAGGCATGTGCTGCTATTTTTGGTTGTGTGTTAGTAGGGGTTGAACCAGGGATTTATGTGTGCTAAGCAAACACTTTACCAATTGAGCTGCACTCCCAACCCCACATCCTGGGATTTTTGAAGTGCTGAAGTCACAAGGCTACCTCCAGTCTTCCACATTAAAGAAGAGGGGAGCACGGTGCGGCATGTGTGTGTGTGTGTGTGTGTGTGTGTGTGTGTGTGTGTGTAAGAGAGAGAGAGAGAGAGAGAGAGAGAGAGAGAGAGAGAGAGAGAGAGAGAGAGATTTGTTCCTTATGGTCCTCCAGGGACTGACCCTCCAAGTTGACTGGAAGTGGCTCCCTTCACTTGAAAGTGCCCCTTGCCATCACTCTGGCTTTTGACTTGGCAAGCAGTGACATTTCTGAGGACCACATCAACTCACAGGCCCCTTTCCTATCCAGAACAAACAGTGCTTGTCTGGCTCTTCATCACCCTCTGTGACGCCTGGATGGAACCTGATAAAGAGGCCTTTATGGCATTAATTACAACCCGGGCTCCTTGCTGCGTTTTATATGTGAGTCTTGTGTGCTCTGTTTAATGTCAAGGAGAAAGCTCATAACACACCAACATTTATATGGGCCTATTAATCTTCAAAGGCTTGCACTGACTTCAGCCAGCCTCAATGGCCCTCTTGTGCAGGTAATAATAAGGCTTTTTTGGTTTCATATTCTTCCCCCCTCTGCTTCTATTTCTTTGTAGATGAAGGAAAAAATACCTAGAAAAATGTGTCGTGATCTGTAGGACCCCCTGTTTCAGGTCTGGGGCTGCTGGTTCCCCTCAAAGCTCTGTGCGTTGCAGCAGGGAAGCTCAGATCCACGTGTGATACCCCAAGCCTTTGACTTGAGCCAAGCAAGCTGCTTTTCATTAAACACACACTTCAGTTGGCATGCACCTCTCTCAAATTAGCAAAGGAGTTTCTGTGTGCAGAGCTGGGACCGGAAGGAGTGGGGATCTCTGGAGAGCCATGCCAGTTTACTGGTGTTTGTAGGCTGCTGCGCCCTGGCTGTGTTCATCAGTGGAAGGAACTGGACAGGCTAGCCCCTTACCCTGGAAGTCCCAGCTCTGATGTTTCATGAGGTCTGTGTTAGGCTGTGCTAGCAATTCCTAGATCCCATTTCAGAAAGCACAAGTCCCACACATATGTTGGGCAAATTAATAGCAGGCAGAACTATGTTCTAGGGAAGGCGTGGGACCACTCAGTGTCCTTGTGGGTGTGTGAAGCAGCCTCTCTCCACTGTGACACATTCCAGCTGCTTTGGGTCTTTGCTAAATTTATTTTTACATAAAGGATCTGAAAAGGCCATTGAAATAGTTTTAGTTTAATTTTAAATTAATTAAATCTGGTGGATTTGGATCTAAAATTAGGGAAGAAGTTAAGAATAAAGTCTTCAGATACAGCTAAACGCAGCATGTGAATGTGTACACAAATCCACACACAGGTGTGCACGCGCGCACACGCGCGCATGCACACACACACACACACACACACACACAGAGCTGATCTTGGAGATGATATGAGTTGAATGGTGGTTACCAGAGGCTGGGTGAGGATAGAATAAGGAGCAACGACTGAGTTACAATTACAGAGGAGCAAAATCCTCTGGTGTACCTTGTGGAGTGACTAGGTAACAGTGGCCATGAATATGTATTTCAAAAGCCAGAAGAACAAACTTCAAACACTTGCACCTTGAAGAAAGGAGAGGAAGCAGCTGTTTATTGAGGCTGGACATAACACAAGTTCATTTTAAACTGATACATTGAGGCTCAACACCACACAAGTTCATTTTAAACAGATACATAAACAGGTACAAACTGCCCATGCTGAAAGGTACCATGAGATGTTGAAATAAGATACTCCCTGAAGACAGAGCTTCTCTTTTGAGTTTTCCTTTCTGCACCATCCCCAGCCTGACCATTGTACCCAAAGCACGTGCTGCTATCAAAGGGACAATCTAGTCAGGCATGTAGGCTCACACCAAATCCCAGCACTTGAGAGGTGGGGGCAGGAAGATTACCATGAGTTTGAGGCCAATGTAATCTTCAGGTCATCCAGAGCTACATAATGGGACCTTGTCTCTAAATAAATAAATAAGTAAATGATTACATACATTCATATACACACATATAAAGGAGTAACTACTCAGTGGTTCAATAGTTTTTTGGGCCCAGGGTTAGGACAAGATGTCGGTAAAGACTTCAGTTGTAGGGGACTACTGGTGTATGTGTGTGTGTGTGTGTGTGTGTGTGTGTTTTGCACCATATGTTGAGTGTTCCTCCTACGGAACATACTGAAGTGGGTCAATCTAAGGTTATCTTTGGATTGTCATTATGAAGTCTCAAATTAAAGTAATTGCTTGAGATACTGTCATTATGGTCACATGGCCAAGGGATTCAGGGCTAATATCTAGGTAAGAGGATGTCTCCACCCTGCTAGAAATGGTAGTGGCAGTGCTAACATGCAATCTTCTTGCTTGGCAAGTGTATTGTGTCCACGCTCCTTCAAGAACTAACTCCTTTGGCCTTCTATAGCATCAGACTATGAAACCATTTTAGTGTGATGTATATACTATACTTATGTGCAGATGTTTATAAACACACACACACACACACACACACACACACGCATGTGATGCTCTAACTCGATTGTAGACTACCAAGGATTTGCTCAATATCATTCAGTTCACTTCCAAAAAATGTAGGTGACAGATTGAGGTCAAGGTTCTCAAACCAGGCAGCAGGTCAGCTCATGGCCTTCCACAGGCAAGTCCTAGATGCCACAGGCTCTGCTCACACAATGCCTTGGCCATTCTGACTTGGTTGAGTGTCAGTCATCAATCATCTTAGTGCTCGAGGTTGGACATTCTCCACCTCCTGTAGTCTTCCTTCCCACATAGGACACAGTCTTTGCAGGAGACTGTTTTGTTTTGAGACAGGGTCTCCTATATCCAATGTAGCCTTTGCTGTGCAGTTGAGATTGATCTTGGATTTCGGATCTCCTTGCTTCTGAAGTGTGCATCTCCAACTCTACTTATGTTGTACTGGGCACGGAACCCAAGGCTTCATCCATGCTACGGGAGAACTCTATCAACAAGGCTGCATTTCTAGCCCCCTTCAGGAGATTCATCTGGACCCCAGATCTTTCTGCAAGTTTCAATCAAGGATCCCCCTTTCTTTCACAGTTTCAATTCTATCCCTGCATTTTCTGAGCTTCTGTGGCCTCCACCCTCACTCTCTCTCAAATCACCATGTTACCTCTTTAGGAACTTACCTCTCTGGGAAGTCTTCCTAGAGCCCAGCAGGGTGTGGCTTCCTTTGCCCACCTTTCTCAGCAGTCCAGGGATCCATCCAACTCTGTCATAATTCCATTATAGTGACGTCTGCTTTGACCTGGTTGACTTTACCAGAAGCTATCACAGCCTCTCTTTACAAGTACCCGATTTCACTCTAAACTCAGTGGCACGCTCCTCCCTCTGGTTCCGGGCACAAAGGGCAGCCACTTCATACTCTTTGGTCCAGTTGCACAGGATAGGAATCTGCTCAAGCTTTTAATTAACCTTTATGGCATGCATGTGAGTTACACAGAAAATTAACGGAGGAAAAATGACACAGCCGTGCAGAGCAGCTTGTGTTTCCCCTGTAATTAGAGAGCACGTGATGCGGCACCGGCTAATTGCCTTGCCACACAGCAGGGAACTCCAGCATGGTCTGCAACACCCAGGCCTTCCCCACCATGGGGCAGATGTTGGGTGAGGCCTACTCCCACACAAACATCTGCCCTGTTGTTTCTAGTCATCACAAGAGCCCACTAGTTTGTGCAAGCAAGAACGGATGCCTGGGTGAGGTGCTCAATCCTGCCAACTTTCTGGGCAGGAGTTAGGCTTATTGAACATCTGATCTGTCTTTCCTGATTGATCAGAACGTCTGTTCCTGCATTTCAGGACCAGAACTTGAATACAGAGCTCCCTTTTGCTGGATTCTCTCAAGTGAACCGGAGTGTTGATGCTGACACAGGACAGCTTCTGCTTTGGCCACCGTGGACAAAGCGAGAGTCTAACAGACTTGCACGCACATGTACACGCTCCCTATTTACAGGTGCTTAGTGTTACTAGCTCAGGGGCCTGGGGTTTGCCCCCAAAGCTCCTGGCCTCAGAACTTCGCTCCATGGCCTGGAAGAAGGCTGGACCCTATATGGGAATGATGGGGACAGCTTACTGTGGCAGCTGATTTCTTTCAAGCACTTGATAATTTGCAGATGTTGGCAGTTACCAGTGAAGCCAGGGCTAAGCTCCAAATGCCAAACCACAAAACATATCATTTCTCCCATCTGATTCCTGGAAGTTAGTCAGTGCTGCAGTGACGTGATTCACAGTGACAAATAGGCCTGTTCACGTTGGCAGCCTGCAGGTGCCCACGCAGTGGGGACCATGGCTATTCATCAACTGCACTGCTCCACAGAGGGAGAGACGATTCTTATTCTTCCTGTTAGGACTCTGTGGAGATCATCTGTCACGCTCAGCTCACAGTGTATTTTTAAGAAGTCCAACTCTGTAGAACACATCCCAAAACCACCAGTACTTGCATAAGTTTCTATTTTTTTAAGATTTATTTTATTATATATATGTGTTTACGTGTATATCTGTATATATATATATGTATGCATATATGTATATATGTGAGTGTGTATATATACATATACATACATATATATATACATCTATACACACATATATACATATACATATACATATACATATACATATACATATACATATACATATACATATACATATACATATACATATATGTGTGTATAGATGTGTGTGTGTATATATATGTGATATATATATATATATAAATGAATGCTATGCTAGCATATATGTAAGTATATCTCATTTGTTCCTGGTGCCCGTGAAGGTCAGGAAAGGGCATTAGATCTCCTGGAACTGGAGTTACTGGTGGCTGTGAGCCACCATGTGGGCACTGGGGATTGAACCTAGGTCCTCTACAAGACCAATCAGTGTTCTTTTGCTGGGCCATCTCTCCTGTCCTAACTTGCACAGGTTTCTAAGGTCTGAGTCAGGATTTTGTAGTCAGCCTTGTGCCATGAACCCTTTTGTCAGCTTTGTTAAAAGCCACTCTGTTAAGATGCAGCTAACAAGATATGATAGCCTCAGATCTACACTGTGCTAACCTGTGGTATCTTCATTAGTGTTCTGCACATAAAACTGGGTGTGTGCCCAGGGCCTGCTGTAACTTTTTTTTTTTTAATTTTCTTTATTTACATTTCAAATGCTATCCCGAAAGTTCCCTATACCCCCCCCTCCCGCCCCTGCTCCCCTACCCACCCACTCCCACTACTTGGCC
>NC_034601.1:86857220-86859886 GCF_900095145.1 Mus pahari | reverse complement strand
ATTAGGCCATCTTCTGCTACATATGCAGCTAGAGACACAAGCTCAGGGGGTACTGGTTAGTGCATATTGTTGTTCCACCTACAGGGTTGCAGCCCCCTTCAGTTCCTTGGGTACTTTCTCCAGCTCCTCCATTGGGGACCCTGTGTTCCATCCACTGCTGTAACTTCTAAGTGGATCCACACACCAGCATTATGTATGTCATCTCCAACAGCTAGATGCAACAGTCAAGTGATTGACTGTTCTGATGCTTGTGAGGAGAAAATCCCAAGCACAATGAAAAGAGAAGAATTTCTTTCTCATTCAGTATGGGGGTTTGGTGCTCTGAATGTGAATGCCCCCCCCCATAGGTTCATATATTTGAATGCTTGTTCTGCAGCTGGTGGAACTGTTTGGGAAGGATTCGGAGGTGTGGCCTTGTTGGAGGAGGTATGTCACTGGGGATGGACTTTAGTTTTAAAAGTTTATGGCTTTCCAAGCCCCTCCCCCACTCCACCCCCACTCCTCTCTTCCTCTCACTTTCCTTGAGGTTCTTGTCTCAATATGTAAGCTCTCAGATGCTGCTCCTGCATCAGGCCTTGCCTGTCTGCCATGCTCCCCATCATAATAGTCATGGACTAACTCTCTGAAACTGTAAGCCTCCAATAAACTCTTCCTTCTATACATTGCCTTTATCATGGTGTCGCTTCACAGTAATAGGAAAGTAACAAGGACAGGCAGAATCCTGGCTTCTAACTCAGAGCAGGGCCTTGTACTGCCCTCCCACCCCTCCATGTGGCAGCTCAGTATTGGAAGTTCATATACAAGGTTGGCTTGCTCCTAGGGTGGTGATGGTCCTCCAGCCTCAGACATCCCTGAGTCCTGTTTTCCTTCCTTAGGGTCTCCTGTAAGAGCTGGCTCTCATGATGATGATGCTTACAGCTTCCAATCTATCAGGCAGTCAAACCCAACTGAGAATTTTGGTTTTGTTCATACGAGCTTGTAGCATATAATGGGTCCATTCTGCTATCCATAATTTTCTATAAAGCAAGATACGAAATAAGACCTGGTGGTTTTCAGCAAGGGAGCTGATGGCACTGGTGTTTGTTTTCCATGAGGAGGCTGAGAGGAACAGGAAGTTGTTCTCTCACTGCATGCTGGGTACAGGAAGTCATAGGTCAGCAGGGCCAGAAGTCTGCTAGGGTTTCTGGAGGAATTCTTCCCAGCTGGGGACCACAAGAGTGCCTTGGCTTGCAGATACACTTCCCCAGACTTGTGTCTACCTATGCAACTCCGCCCCTTCCTGTACTGACAGGAAGCTGCAGTCATACGTGCAGAGTCTGCCGGAACCCAGGGAGACCATTTCTAAATATCCTTAACCTGATCATACCCTCAAAAATCTAAATTTATTTCTGGGCTGGTGAGATGGCTCAACAGTTAAGAGCACTGACTGCTCTTCTGAAAGTCCTGAGTTCAAATCCCAGCAAACCCATGGTGGCTCACCACTATCCATAGTGAGATCTGACTCCCTCTTCTGGAGTGTCTGACGACAGCTATGGCGTACTTACATATAATAATAAATAAAGGAATCTTTAAAAAAATAAACAAATAAATTTATTTCCAAACAAGGTCACTTTCACAAGGACCGAGGGCTGGGATCTGAACAAGTCCTTTTGATACAGCCCGCTAGGATACCTGAGTTACAAAGAACCTAAAGAAAGGATGTGAAGACAGCTCTGGACTGACACAGACCCTGCAGCAGACTACAGGAGACTCACACAAGCTTACAGAGAACCTAAAACCCGATTCCTCACGCTGACTTCTTAAAATCTCAGGAGCCAAGAGTGGCAGCTTCAGGTTGGAGGCAAGTGGATGAGACAGAGAGGGTGACTTAGACTTGCTCTAGTTACCTCAGGGTGACGACTGAAAGCCCTCACGACCTTCCAGGCCTGCCGCTGCTTCTTGCTATGGTGTGCTCACCAAGGCTCATGTATGGGATACTTGCTCTTAAGCATGGTGGTTTGAGGTACGGTGGACTCTTAAGAAGTGAACAGAGTGGAAAGCTGGCGATCACTGGGCCATTATCCTCAGCAAGGATTAAGAGGCCTTCGGTGATATCTTTTAGGTCCTCCAGGGGTGGAAGTCTGAATAAGACCAGGTCCTCTCTACCCCTTGGCTTCCTGCCTCACCATGGCAACTCTTCCTCTCATTTGCAATTTCATCATTGTGTGACACAAAGGACCTTCATGAGATACCATGTCCCTCAATACCCCAGACTATGAGTTAATTAAACCTCTTTTCTTTATAATGTACACAGCTTTAGGCACTTCATTATAGCAACAGAAAACAGACTGATAGCGGGTTCGTGGTGGCTTTCCATGTGTTTCTATTCAGGTTTTAAGTAATTTATTTTGAAATCCAGCCCTTCTATTGTAGTTGTACTGAGCAGCTGGCCCAGGCGTAGCACAGATCTGGGGCATTACTGACATCAACACAGAGCATTCTTTCACAGCTTTGTTCCTGACCAGTGTTCACATAGATTGTAGCAGCATAACAAACAAGAATTCCCATTTAAATGGACACTGTTTCTGTCGTGTGTATGTGTGTGGTGTATGTGTGTGGTGTATGTGTACTTGTATGTATGTGTGTGGTGTATGTGTACTTGTGTGTATGTGTGTGGTGTATGTGTA
>NC_034601.1:86826882-86856215 GCF_900095145.1 Mus pahari | reverse complement strand
TGGTGTATGTGTACTTGTGTGTATGTGTGTGGTATATGTGTACTTATGTGTATGTGTGTGGTGTATGTGTACTTGTGTGTATGTGTGTGGTGTGTGTGTACTTATGTGTATGTGTGTGGTATATGTGTGTATGTGTGTATGTGTGTGTGCATGTGGAAGGCTGGAAATGATGTTGGGTGTCTTGCTCTCTACTTCTTTTGTTTTTAAACAAAATACCAAACTTTGAGCTCGCCAATCCCAGATAGTCTGGTTCCCCGCATTGCCTAGAGGATCCCCTGTCTTTGCCCCCTGAGTGCTGGAATTACAAGTATCTACCACGCGCCCCATCTTTCATGTAGCCGAGGATCTGAACTTAGGTCCTTAGTGCCTTCCTCGCTGAGCCAGCTCCCCAGACCCTGGCAATATTTTAGTTAAATAATTACATGGGAAAAGAATCCAATAAGATTTCTGAAACATGACCAGATTCTAAGCGATGCCAAAGAGCCGCTAAGTACACTTGACTCTCAATGTATTGTGGGATTATCTTTGAATAATCTGGACCTTCAGGCTTGAAAGAGCAAGAGTGCATTCAATCTAGGGCACATACAGGGCGAGCGAGCTGGTGGGACTTTCTCCTCAGACAAGGAGAGACTGCAGTGGCTCAGAGACTAAAAGTGGTTCCAGTCTGCCACTTTGTAGCAAATACCCAAGGATCCTTCCCTTGCTCACAAACAGGGGCGGGGCTTGCTGGCCTCCGACCTCTCCAGGGCTGCTTGGCTTTCTCAAGCTCAACAATTCTTTTCTGTTTTTTTCTTTCCTCTTCTTCCTCTCCCTATTGATCTGTTTCTAAAACAATATTTTATTTTTAATTATTTGTATGTCTGTGTAGGGGTATGTGCACATGAGTGCAGGTTCCCACAGAGACCTTGGAATTAGATTTACACAGGGGATTGTGAGCTCCCTGATGTGGGTGCTGGGATCTGAATTTGGGATCCCTGGAAGAGCTAGAAGAGCTCTTAACCGCTGCACCGTCTCGCCACCCCTCAAAGATCTGTTTCTTGGCCCTCAGGAAAAGGAATTCCAGGTGGAGGCTGACAGTCCACATCTCAGTGAACCCAGGCAGGCGTGTGAAGGAGTGAAGAGGCTGTGGGAACTTCAGGTAGGTGTGTTTGGTTCCAAATAGGGCAGTTCTAGAACAGCAAGGCCTGGAGAGAGCTCTGGTGCCACAGTGGGGTTAGAATTTGCTGCAGGTATCATGTACTGAAAGGAAACATGATGTTAGTTCTACCTGGAGTTGCTTAGCCCTCTCTGCAGGGGCTGGACTTGACAGGTAGGCACAGTTCCTTTTACAATGGCTAATCTCCTTAGTCACTACTATTAGAATTATAGATGTCTTTGAAGCTTGATTACCATCTTATTTCTGTGTTGGTCCAGACAAGAATCTCAAGTACAAGGAGCTCTTGCTGACAGCTGAGGAAAACGAGGAAGTGTGCATCCTTGCCCATGGGCAGGTACATAGATCCCATGATGGAAGACAGCTGATGTCTACTCCCCAGCTATTGCCCTGGAGCAATGCACAGAGTCACAAGGGAGCCTAGGGTGTCACCTGCTTCTCTCTGTGCCTGGGGGGGGGGGGCGGTAATATCTGAGTCTCTGGATGATTTTCCCATGGAGAAGTCACTGTGTTTGAATGGTGATTGTGGTGCAGACAAACTATAACTTAACAACAGCAGGTGTCCCAACTGTCCTGGGAAGGCCCACCTGCATGTTTTCTGTATCCCAAACTCACAGTTCTGGAGGATGGAAGTCCAGATGTGGCATCATCTGGAGAGGACCTCATGCTGTGTTGTAACATAGTAGCAAGGGGGAAGGGAAAGAGGGTGCATGCAAAAGAGGGAAACCACACTGGGGCTGGGCTTGCTCTGCATCGACTCAATGAACCTACTTCAGCAAGACAGATGTCAGCTCCTTGGAATGAACGAATATCCTTTTGCAGGTCCAGCTCTCGATACTGTTACATCAGCAATCAAATTTCAACTTGAGCTGCTGGTGGTGGTGCACACCTGTAATCTCAGCCTTGGGGATGCTGACATAGGTGAACTAGGATGCCAGCCTAGGTTACACAAAGATACTTTGTTTCAAACAACAGCAGTAAAGACCAATAATGATTAAGTTTTCATATGAGATTTTGGAAGCAGGAAGGAATGAACTACATCCAAACTATCACATAAGCCCTGGAGACTGCAGGGTCTGGGGACCTCCCCTAAAGTTCTGTTATATCACCTCACTGGGAGAGGACAGCTCTGATGCCTGCCTGTGGAGTTGCATCACCTTTCTGATAGCGTGAGGACATGTTGGACCGGTCAGCACATCACCGGGCCATTTATCTTGACAGGGCACAGCCCAGAGGTGGCTGGGTTTTCCTGTTCTCAATTCCTACTAAAAACATCCCCCTCCACTCCCAGTGGCCTTGGAAGCTCCCGGGAGGAGGAGATAACAGGGAACCAAGGTGATACTTGTTGAAATGTCAACAAATGCCCTGTGTGGAGCAGGACCTCGAGCCTTTGGGCTTACCTGGTCATAGCCACAGTCCAGGCTGTGATGGAATGGGAAAATGTTTTCCCCAGCTTCCTAGGGACCAAACACCCTCAGAACCCTCAGAGCCATCTTCTCTTTCACATTTGACACTTCCTATTATCAGAGTACCCAGGATACACGGGAGTGGACAGAGGTACCCTCTGTGCCCTTGGGCAGGCCTGAATACCCCTTCCCACATATAATCTTTGTCAGTGTGGCTCCCTGGATCCTATAGATATAGGCATGTATAGGTCCTGAGTGTACTTGTCCTCCATGGGTCACTTTGTTCTCCTGATTTTTCTGTCCTGTGCTAAGCGCCACACCAGGAGCCTCACATATAATAGGGAAGCCTACAGCCTGAGCTGCAGCCCCAGCTGCCTTGACTATGACTGACAGTATCTGGTGGATACACACTTGGTATTAGATGCTAGCATCTTCCATTGTTTTTCTTTTTTCCCTGCATAGCTTCCATAATTCGGGGGTCTGCAAAGTTGCGCTGGTTTGCTGGTCTGGGGAGTCAGGGCTAACTAACAAGCTTGCTTGAAATCCATGAAGACTTTCCCCAGGAGGTAAAGTATGTTTCCATCTCAGGGCCCATTGCCAAGGTTAAGGTCACCAGGCCACTTATAGCCAGAGCAAGGCAGTGTTTGGGACACACAGGAAAGGACCAGCTGGCTGGCTGCAGAGGTTGGCCAGGGGTTTATCCTAGGCAGCTGTTCCGAGGGATGGGCAGAGAGGGTGAGTAAGGGAAATGTCTTGGCAGACACCAGCTCTGCAGGGAAAGATCACCACACAATAGCAGTGCCTCCACTTCTTTCAAGAGCTTATATGCTCGCTTACTGTGATGGAGAGGTGGACTCAGCTCCTCTGCTGGCCGTGGACACATCCGCAGGCTCTGCTGTCCATCACACACAGAGAGAGTGCTGCCCTTTCTGGTCTACTTTGTTTGGCTTCCGGTGTGTTTGTCAGTAGTAGATAGATGAGGCACTCTGTCACTGAGGAGGTCAAAGCAGTGGCAATGTCACGGGGGAGGTGCCAATGTCCCCCTAGTCACCCCGACCTCTAGAGCAGCTGTTCTCAACCTGTGGGTCATGACCCCTTTGGGGGTTGAATGACTCTTTCTTTCACAGGGGTCACGTGTCAGATATTCTGCATATCAGATGTTTACTTTATAACTCATAACAGTAGCAAAAGTATGGTTATGAAGTAGCTACAGAAATAATTTTATGGTTAGGGATCAGCACAACATAAGGAACTGTATTAAAGAATCAGAAGCATTAGGGAGAACCATGGCTCTAATCATTTAAAACAGTTCCATTCCCTGGTGACCAAGCATTCAAATATGTGAACCTATGGGAGTCATTCTTATTCAGCTACCACAGTAGCTATTAAAGCTCCCCCTCCCTCCAATACAAATGTGATTCCTTTGCCAGTACCAAAAGGAAATAACTAGGTTGCTCCCTTTGCATCATGGCTGTTCCATGACACCTTCTAGTGCCTAGCACTCTCCATACCTTGGGGATGAGCGACAAGCCTGGGTGGTTTCCAAGGTAGGCCTAGTTATAGTTTCTGAATTGTAAAGTCAAAGTGTGACTTTGGTTTAAGGTCAGTTCCCTCCAGGAAGTGAACTTACCAGTTGGGAGTAGAAAGGGATCCCCTAGCTCCATAGTAGTCTCCACCTGCTGAGGGGAGGTGGATACTGGATCACATGTTCTTCTATCCTGCTGAGTTGAACGGGCTACCTCTGACTATCGTGGTCAACTCTTATACCAGCTCTAACCACTCCTTCCCAGAACCTTTACTTATGCTTTGCTGAGAAGGTGGCCCTTACATGTGAGACCCTTTATAGCTAAGCTACCTCTGTGTGCAAGAGCCCCACCTGTCCATCAAGGTCTAGCCATCTACCAAGGTTTAGCTGTCCACCAAGGTCTAGCTGACCACCAAGGTCTAGCTGTCCACCAAGGTCTAGCTGAGACTCAGCCACCTCTTCAAGCTTTCCTTACTACAGTTTTTGGTTTGGTTTTATTTGTGTTGGAAATAGAAATCTCATTGATTGCACACCCCCTGTGTGACCCCGGGTGACCTCTGGTTTCTGCTCCTTTTGCCTCCACCCCAAGTGCTAGGTTGATGAGGTGCCTTGCGTGCATTAGGCAAACACTCTACCCATTGCGTTGCCTCCTGAACTTGCCTTCCATGTCTCCCTTGTTCTCAGCTTCGGGTTGCCATGGGAATTTTCCTGCTATGCTCATGGGGGAAGATTCTGCTTTGTCTCCCCAAGGGCACCTGATTCTAGCCATAAACTGTGCAGACACTTATCCTATCAGCCTACCCATGTTTTTTCAGGTCAGCAAGACTTGGCTGTCAAGCTCAGTACAAACTGTGGTAGAACAGGGCTGACTGGGCCAGCTCAAACTGGTCTGCTGATGCACTGACTCTGTAAGAGAATCACTAAGAGTCACTTCATCTTGTAAATTGCCTTATCACTAAGAAAAAGTATGATAACAATGTTTATAAAAGCTGGCACAGCTGGATATGTAGCAGAGGATTGCCTTATCTGGCATCAATGGGGGGGGAGCCCCTTGGTACTACAGAGGATCGATGACCTAGGGCACTGAGGCAGGAGTAGGAGGGTGGGTGGGGCATAGGGGGTTTGTGGAGGGGAAACTGGGAAAGGAGATAACATTTGAAAGGTCAATAAATAAAATAACCAATTAAAAACTGAAAAAAGGTTGAAAAAAGATCTGGGGTAACTGAAGATTTGTGAATAAGGAACAAAGGAAATTTGTATTATAGGTAAAATTTCTAGAATGTGAGGAAAACTGTCAAGATCATAAAAATTAATGCACATTAATATTTAGTTTTAATCATATATAATCTTTGCATTTGTGCATTAAGAACATTGATTAAAAGTAATATATTGTATGAAAAATAATCTACTTTTAATAAAAAAGAATAAAATTTCAAAAAGATCAAAAAAATAAAAAATAAAGGCTGGCACATCCTAGATGCCCCACACATGTACAAGAGAATTACATCCTTACAGCAGCTCATGCTCAAGGAATCTCTACCATTATTACAGCTGGAAAAAACAAAAACAAAAACAAAACAAAACAAAACAAAAAAACCCTCAAGATTTGTCTCCATAGAGACAAGGTCAGGGTCTAGCCAGGGCCTTCTACCCCAATCTACTAGGTATCCCAAGTCTTAAAAAACAGTTTGTCTCATTGAATGGTTTTCCTGTTACCAGCACGCGTGATAGGAAAGGATCTCAGAAGTCACTTTCTGTATGTCACAGAAACACAGTACATTGCTCAAGTCTGGGATTCCCCTTTGGCTACCCACTGGACTTGCCTGCAGAGCTGGTTCAAACCCAATTCTGACGTCACACGTTGGGGACAGGTGACTCCATGAGCGGCCAGGCCTTGGCATTCAGGTTGTGACTTCACCAGACATCTAGGCCAATGGCTCATTTGTTTTAGGAGACAACAAGCCATGGTTCCACGGAACAAAGGCTCAGGGCCATTCCCATCACCACACAAGCCCAGTGTGACTAGCCTAGTGTCCCTCAGCCCACTCTGACAGGCCCACTGGTCTTACGGGTTGCCAATATGCTAAACATTTCCTTCTTGCTCTGAGTGGAAGAGGTGTGTGTGTGGGAAAGACCCTGTTGGAGGAGGAATAGGGGGCTCCGGATCTACTGCAGAACAAAGGTCAGGTGATAGAAACTATTTGATTGGGACAGTGGTGGTCCCTATAATGATTCTTTCAAAACGGAAGGAGGTAGGTCTATCCCAGGCCAGGGGATCATGGCCAGATGGGCATCATCCTAAGCTCTTGTTGTCTGTTTTAACGCATGGGTCCTAACACATGTTTGTAGAGGTAGACTGATTGTTTTTGTTATTTATTTATTTATTTTATGTATATGAGTTCACTATAGCTGTCTTCAGACACACCAGAAGAGGGCATCAGATCTCATTACAGATGGTTGTGGGTCACCATGCGGTTGCTGAGAATTGAACTTAGGTCCTCTGGAAGAGCAGTCAATGCTCTTAACCTCTGAGCCATCTCTCCAGCCCCTATACTGATTGCTAACAAGAGATTTCATGGAGGACTCCTTGCAATCTGGGAAAAAGGCCCAACAGTGGGTACATTAAGTCGAGGCGGTACGCTATCAGAAGCACCGTATGGTTTGAAGTTTGGTCCCTTCGTGTTTGAGGGTCCCTCCTCCGGTGGCCCAGGACCTCCTGTCCTGTCCTCTCTTGTGCTCACAGCGCCTTTGGAGAGGCAGAGGGATTGGCTTTGGGTTTCAGAGCCACCTCCCAGCATTTACATACTGTGTGATTTCACAACTCTTTAAGAATGCTTAGTCTGTCTGCTGGTATTGGTTGGTTGCTTGCTTGCTCAAGAACAAAGCAAGCCAGACAGCCTAAACATGAAATACAACCCCGGCAGTGAATTACACGGGCTTTGAGAAAAGCATTAAGCAAGAATGGTTATGTCTGATGCTGGGCCCACTGGCTTTGCCAGGGCCAGGTAAGCGGAATCAGATGTCTAAACCTGATATACACCTGCAGAAACGCTGATGGCTTTTCATGCGCCAAGCACTTTCGTTCAAGCTGTTTGAAAGCATTCAATAACTTTCTCTTACAAGCCAGCCGTGCTCGTAATCTAACTCTTTGTTTTCCCAAACAAAATTACGTGTGTTTCAGAAAAGCTTCCTTCAGTATCTTGGCCCGTGCAGAGGGGTTTTTCATTTGGATTTACTTTGCTTCTGTGGTGTTTCTATGCCGCCCCTTGGGAAGGCTCTGGCAATTACATTAATGTTGCATTACGTGTTTGAGGCCCATCTTGAGTTTCTCCCTTGCAGTGGATGATGCGTTTGCTGGAGGAGGTTCAGCTAGGCTTGGGGGTTGGGGGGCTGGAATGACTCAGTCTGTAAAAGCTTGCTGGGCAGAGTCCTTGTGCTCACAGAAAAAGCCAGGCAACAGATTCCCAAATCTGTAATCCCAGCACCTGGGAAATGGAGACAGGAGGACCCCCCAGGATTTTCTGATCAACCAGTGTATCTTGATTGATGGTCTGCAGACCAGCGAAAGATCTTGTCTGTGACTGGGGGAGACAGCCAGTGTTGACTGTGGTATATATGTACTCATGAACAAGTACATGTTACACACACACACACACACACACACACACACACACACACACGAGGAGGGAGGGAGGAAGGGAGGGAAGTGAAGGAGAGAACTTTTATCAATCCAGTGAGACTCTAAGTTCAGAGTAGTTTTTTGGTTCTGGTGGCTTGCCTGACTCACAGCAAGAGGCTGGCTGGTCCCTTTGTAAGTACCTACCCCCTAACCCCCACCCCCACTTCCCACCCTTCCATCTCATTGCTTCCTATCTCTTGGCTGATGGACTGTGAACCCCCACCTAGCTCTTCCCACTCGGGGTAATTAAAGTCTTAGTCTAGTATGACTAACAAAATACAGTAGAATAAAGAAGTCTCCGTGGTCTCCCTTTCTCCGCACAGTGGCTGTCCTGATGGGAAGTAGCTCTCAGTGTCCGACCTGTGGCTGGTCTTGACCTCTCATAGTGAACAGAGGCCACACCTTGTCTCTGAGGTGTGCCTCTGATGCACTGCTGTCTGCTCGTTTGCTCATTTGTGCATCTGCCTCACAGATACCGACTACTGCTAAATTGACCCCAAGTCCTCTAATTCTCTTTTAACGAGTACCATTTAGGGATGTCTTGTGACTGCTGCTCCTCTCTCTGTGTCTGTCCAAACACAAGGCCCCAGAGCTGTATGTCAGAAACCCATTCACATGAGGCACTGGGAATACTTAGAGTGGGCCGACAGCCCGGGGAGCCAAGCGTTTCTGCTGCAATAACACTAATGGTTTTAGGAAGCAGCACTTCCGAGCCTCAAGCAGTCCCTCCTGGGCTGTCTTGTGCAGCTTCCCCTTTCCTTTGTGGGTTCCAACGCTCTTCCCTTTTGTTTTTCTTGGTCTCTCTTCTCCATTCTTTCCCCTTTTCACAGTTCTTAAGAAAAATCCCAACGGTATAATCTAGCTACTTCTTTACACCGAGCTGTATTTTCGGGATCTTAATTTCGGCCTGAGCATTCGTATGAAGGCGTTTGACTTCATTCTTGGTCACTTCCTAAAAATATAGGCCAGTGATGTCAACTAAAATATTTTTGGAAACTCATCCAATGTGTCTGCCTGCCCGCATGGGGCCTGAGAGTCACAAACATTAATCAACTACTATTTGTTCATCATGTGCTCTTGGGTGTCGGTTGATGGCCAGGCCCATACTCATTGCGGCCAAGGTGCTCAGTCTCCTAAGAGAGGCAGAACGCAGGCTACAGTGTTACTGGCGAGCCTGTCAGATGGACTGTCCCCAATAGATAACTGGAACAAGCCCACCAGAAGTTTTGATTAGGGCTTCAGGAAACTTAATTTTGAGAAAGAGAGCAGCCTTTAGTTAGACCTAAACATGTCAGAAACATAGCAATGAGGGTACGGGAGTGAGGGTAGGGGTGTGTGTGGGGAGTATGTGGGGTGGGAGTGGAGGTGGGGTGTGGGGGGGGGAGGGAGTGGCAAATCCCCAGCTCACAGAATAAGCAGCATCTTGGAGACATTGGTGTAGGTAGACATCAAAAGGTGGTATGGATTTGGGGAGTGAAAGGAATGGATCAATCTCTAGTTTCCTCCTGATCTGTATGTTTATGCACGTGGATGCATGTAGATGCATGCGTGTTTGTGTGAGTACACATGTGTGCAAGTGGACAGGGAGAGAGGCCAACATTAGGCATCAAACACCCCCCCCCCCACACACACACACACTTTTTTTTGAGATAGGGGCTCCCACAGGCCTTTGGCTTGCTGCATCGACTTTCTGTCCCTCAACCCCCTGTGTCTATCTCCATCATCCCAGTACTGAGAAAACAAACACATAGGCATCTACCCCTGGCTTTCTAAAACATGGCTTCCAGGAATTAAACTCAGGCCCTCATCAGCACAGCCAGCACTGAGCTGACTCAGACATCTCCCCGCTCCGATGCCATCCATCTCTGTAGGGCATCTATGAAACTCTACGAGGGTCCTGTTCACACAACAGCAGAGAGGCCTGGCACACTGAGAACTCACAGCTTCAGCCAATCAAAGGACTGAGGTCGAGGTCTTATGGCAAAACACTACCCAACTCCTGAAGTTAGAGAGTCAGCTAGAAAGACAGAACTACAAGTTACCAGAGCAGAAACCCAAGACCAGCGGTCTCCATGGTAACTATTGCTGGGTTTCTTTGACCCAGTACAGTGTGCTTGGCTTTCAACAAAAAGTACAAGGTGAGCTAAGAGACACAGAAGGAAGTCTGGGGAGGTGGAGGGACCTTTGTAATTGATTTGGATGCAGCTCCGTTGAACAGAGTGAAAGGAGTCGGGCGGGGGTGGGTGGGGGGCAGCCTGCGCTGTTCTCTAGTTCGCTCGCAGGAGTCAGCACGGGCTGTGAGAGCAAGCCTGCATGGCCCTGGGAGCGATGGAGATGGTGCGCAGCTGTGTAGCAATGCACCTCGCAGAAGCCTCTCTTCTTCCTCCAAATAGAATCCCCTCCTCTGTCCTCACACAAGCCCCGAAGCTGGCCAAAGCGCAGCCCATACAAATGTCTAGATTAAAGAGGATGCCAACAGGGATGTAATTCAGGCTACTGGACCTGCCTTGGGCTGAAGTCCCGCTTCTGAGTTGGAGTGGGCAGGGAGAGGTGGTGTTCGCCGCAAAAGCAGTGACGTGTTGCTTTATGGAACAAGATCAGCGCTGATCATTGTTTGCGCTTCCTTCCTTCATCCTGTCATTCAGCACTGACCTCTGGTCATGCTGACTCATCAGCCCTTCGAGCAGCTGTGAGGAGAGTTACCTCCAACACAGACAATGGAGGGAAGTTGGTATGTGGGCTGAGATGGGAGAACAGACAGGATCATGGGGGAGTGGAGGAGGGGCGGAAGGTCCTTCGAGAATCAGCAAGGACAGGCTTGCAGGAAACCCATTCTCTTCTTTTGGAGGGGAAGTTGCTTTTTTAGACCTGATCCCACTGTGCCAACATCACCTGTGACCACAGGGACAGCAGGCACATGCCAATGAGATGCCAAACCCTGGCGCATCAAGGGATACCACCAGGCATGGTGACAATATTGACTGTCAACATGACAGGGTCTAGAATCACCCAGAAGACAAGCCTCTCTGGGCATTTTGAGTTTCTAGATTACGTTCATTAATGTGAGAAGACCCACCTGAATGTGAATGGATAGGCTGGTTCCCGGACCGAAGAAAACAAGGACCAGACTCCTCTCTCTGCCTCTGGATTGCAGGTGCAATGTGACCAGCTACCTCACGCCTCTGGTGTCATGGCTTCCAAATATGATGGGCTGCACCTTCTGTTTACAAGCCCTAATAAATTCTTCTTTCAAAGGCCGTGTTTGTCTGATACTTTGCTGTGGAAAAGCAACTAACATAGGGGTGGGCTTCACAGACTGGCTCTGACTTAATCTCCCACGCTACCAAGAATTAAATGGTGCTAAATCCCTGGAGTTTTTCACATGAAAACTTCTGTGTGTCTAGTATTCCACTCAGCCATCGGGGCTGATTGAGGGTTTGGCCCCTAGCAAGTCATCACGGGGGCGTGAGCTCCGCAGCTACCACGATTAGTTGAGTTAGTGTCTCCAGGAGAAGTGGGTCAGAACCACAGAATCACAGCAAAGCTGCCACAGAGGACACAACTGCCAGCAGAGAGATGTGACAGTGAGTTTGGTGAGTTTAGCTCAACTGCTTGGTGATCATGGCAGCTCCTGCTCCCAGCCACCAGTCAGAGCCCTCTGGATTTTTGAATGAAACACACACACACACACACACACACACACACACACACACACACAGAGTTAATTTTAAATGTCTTGACTAGCTCAAAGGCTGGGCAGTTCTAATCCTTACCGCTGCTAGCAAACACCCCCCCACCCCAGTACTTCTTGGTTAACATCTTTTTTTTTTTTTTTTTTCCTTGAGACAGGGTTTCTCTGTGTAGCTCTGGCTGTCCTGGAACTCACTTTGTAGACCAGGCTGGCCTCGAACTCAGAAATCAAAGGCATGTGCCACTACGCCTGGCTTGGTTAACATCTTTTAAAATCTATGTTTCGTCTCTGCTACCCCAAACATATTTGGGGAAGTGGCCATGTGGCCAGTTTCCCTAATTGTCACAGGTAGCGGGTAATTCTCTCTCTTTCCTTTCTCCCAGTTCCTAGCCGTGCAAATCTAAAGGCCCTGCCTCAGTCTACCTGCCCAGCCATTGGCAGTTGCTTCTTTATTGATGGATCAAAAAACAATTGGGGAGAAGGAACTTCAGCATTTGGACATGCAGATTCCCAATTTTGGGGACCTAGCTGGGTTAATTCAAAGCATTAGAACCAATCCCCAACAGGGAGAAATTCAGAATTTGAATTTCTCAAATTCTGGAAAAGTGAGTTTGATTTTGGGGTGACTTGAATCTGTTACCTAGTAGATGTGTGAACTTCAGAAAAATCATATATATTTTCCAAGTTCATTTTTTTCCCTTTGTGATGAGGTGAGAGGCAGGTCTTTCCAGGCGTGCCTTGTTGCTGGGCCAGGGTCCTTACACCCCAGGATCCATTTAATCTCTGAATCTACACTGGAGCAGGCTTAGTGCTACCCTTTTTGATAGAAGTGGAAACTGAGGCACATTCCTGGTAAGTAGTTTCCCTTGGGTGACGTTGGCCTGATGAGGGAACAGAGATGTCGTCCCTTCCTCTGCACCGTGCCCCTGGGTAGGGTGTGGCTCCTGAGGTGGAGATCTGAATAGTGACATGTGGGACTGAACGACATCTGCTTCTTTCTTTCTTTCTTTCCTTTCTTTCTTTCTTTCTTTCTTTCTTTCTTTCTTTCTTTCTTTCTTTCTTTCTTTCTTATTGTGTGTGTGTGTGTGTGTGTGTGTGTGTGTGTGTGTGTGTGTGGCTGAGGCCCTGACAGAAGTCTGCCCGTCAAACGTTGATGACTAGAGTCAGCACTGGGAAATAGCCCTGCTGTCTGGAGGTGGAGACAAGGCAGCAGGTCTAAAGCTGTGCTAGGCTTGTGAGTCCCTGGAGGTAAGTGCCACCAAGAGGTATGGGATCTGTTTGTACCATTTGCATGTGGAGTGAAGCTTACTTCTTCAGACAGAATCTTTAAGAATGGACGCTATCTCTTCATTTCCACATGAAAATGTGCTTAGGCAGATTGGTTTCCCAAGGCCAAATTGCAGAGGGGAGAGAACCAGAAACTAGGAGAGCAAATCCCACAGAGATTGGACATGCCTCTGAGAGAGGGGAAGCGGAGGCCATGTCTGTGCACAGTTGAAGAGAAAGATGGCTCTAAAGTTGACTGTGGCTTCTTGGCTAAAACACAAAACCAAAAATAAACAAGCAAACAAAAAACTAGAAGCTACAATCATTTTTTTTTCCATCACTGACCCCAAATGATGGCAATCTAACTGACAGACAGTTTAGGAAAAGACTGCTTTACTCTGGAGTGATACCAGCACATGTGCTGTAGCAAACTGTGGGTGCATCTAGGGAGGTTGAGGCAAGATAAACAGGGCAAACATGTAGCTTGTAAGACTATAGGACCAGCAACAGGGATGGGGGAGGGGCGGGTCACAGTTAGACAGGCATTGTCCTTGCAGAAATATTCTCTATGTGAGGTCATGGTGACCTCTGGGCAAGGTAGTGATCCTGACAGCTCCCACCATCAGGAGCATGCCCGTGAGTGATCTTCCACTTGCACCGAGCTGGGTAGTGTTAGCTGTCAACTAGATACAACCTGGAATCATCAGGGAAGAATGCCTTTGTGAAGCCTTATCTAGATCAGGTTGGCTCCTAGGCATGTCTCTGGGGATCATTTTGATTGCTGATTGATGTGGGTAGGACCAACCCACTATGGGCAGCACCATTCCCTAGGCAAAAGGTCCCAACCGGTATGAGAGAAGAGAAAATGAGCTGGGAAGGTTCATAGGCCTTTTCTCTCTGCCCCTGACTGTGGATGACTAGTGGCTTTAAGATCCTGCTTTAGGGCTAAAGAGATGGCTCAGCAGTTAAGAGCACTGACTGATCTTTCAGAGGTCTTCAGTTCAATTCCCAGCAACCACATGGTGGCTCACAACCATCTGTAATGGGGATCTGATGCCCTCTTCTGGTGTGGAGTGTACTCACATACATGAAATATATATATATATATATATATATATATATATATATATATATATATATATATATATATATATATATATATATATATATATATACATATCCTGCTCATGTGAAGCCTATCACCTCACTTCTCAAGTCTTGGTGTGCTCATCAACCAGAAGGAATAAAGACATTGGCTCCAGTCTCTATTAACAAGCTTTAGTGGAACGAGATGACCCAGGCTTCCTGGGTTGCTAGGCAGTTGGGGGAACTTAAGCCATCAGCTCAACTGTTCAACTCTATTTTTTTATTTCCTTCTTGAGGTGATGTCATGCTTGTGTGTGTCTCTATAAACCAAACAGGAAGCCCAAGGCTAAGACTGACCACACTTGCCCCACGCTCTATCCTCTTTGTGGCTTTATCTGACTTCTGTGAGGCTGGCTCCCATCTCTCTGCTCAGCCTGAGGCCTGCTTAACCACAACAATTAGAAGGCTTGCTTTATGGGGAATCTCAGACGATAACTCACTTTGGCTAATTGGAGTGGAATGAAGTTGGCAGTTGGCTCTTGAACACGTTTAGGATGCCAGAATCTACTGTGGTTTTTTTTTTTTTTTTTTTTTTTTTTTTTTTTTTTTTTTAGTGGAGCAGCCAAATTGCCAGGTATGACAGGGAATGCCTATAGATGTCACTCTGTGGGAGGCTGAGGTGAAAGGATCCACCGAACTCAAGACTTCCTGGCTAGCCTGAGCCACACACACAATCAGCGCACTCGCTCTCTATTGTGTTAAATTAGAACAGGGACTCCCAGCTTTGCATGGTTGATGTGTGGTACTGGAAATGTCCTTGAGGTAAGGACCGCCCTGGGTGGTATAAGAAGTCCAGCAGACATGGGCCGTTACCCTCTAGAGACCAGTACATCAGTTCTCCCTCAATTATGAAGACTGGAAAAGGTTGAAATGGGGAAGAGAGTGGGTGACAAAGACTCTTCCCTTGCTGGTCTCCATAGTGGAGACTTTTTTTTTTAAAGATTTATTTATTTTATGTATATGAGTATACTGTAACTAACTATACAGATGATTGTGAGCCATCATGTGTTTGCTGGGAATTGAACTCAGGACCTCTGCTTGCACTGGCCCGGCTCGCTCTGGCCCAAAGATTTATTTATTATTATCTGTAAGTACACTGTAGCTGTTGTTAGACATACCAGAAGAGGGTGTCAGATCTCATTCCGGATGGTTGTGAGCCACCATGTGGTTGCTGGGAATTGAACTCATGACCTCTGGAAGAAGCAGTCAATGCTCTTAACCGCTGAACCATCTCACCAGCCCTAGTGGAGACTCTTTACATCATGTTTTCTCCAGCCTCCACTTCCTGCAGCTTTAGATGGTGTCAAAGGATCCTGACTTCTCCCTAAAGCTTTGGACTGTCCTGTAGAGCTTGAAGATGAGTCTAATTATCAGACAAAAAAGGTTGAATTTACTTATCAAGTTGATCAGCTGCATAGATGCCACATTTCAGACTCACAGACACAGCAAGATAGTTCCACCCATATCTTTATAAGTTTGAGAAAAATCAACTTGAAATCTCATCATGTTACCTCCACGATCCTGGGAGGTGGAAACCTAAGCAGAGCTGTGTGTTCACAGGTCACAAGCAAACTGGAGCCCCCCCCCCCCCCCCACTTCTCACAGGCTCTGGCTTCTGTTAGTATCCCACAGAAGGTTCCATGACTTGACAGCTACCAGGGGCTCTGTGAAATTCACCTCTTTCTTAGCCTTAGCTTCCTTACTTCTAAAAAAAACAAGGAGCCTGGCAACCCTGTACTGTGAGGTACAGATTAAATACATTCAGCAGTTGCCATGGTAACCACCCTAGCTAAAATGTCTTCACTGTTATCACCAACATCATTAGTAGCGTGAGTTTTTCCACCCATGGGCTATTATCATGAGCTTGGAGATCTGCAGCCAAAGCTGGCATTCTAGAACAGTCTTTCATGCCTTTGAAGGTGGTAAGAAACTGCCATTGACCTGGGGAGAAGAAACCATTAGGAGAAGTAAGAAGAGGAGTAAGAAGAGGAAGAGAAAGAGCGTTTTGCTCAAAGGTGCTCTCCTGACAACTGTGGAAACTGTATACATCATACAGGTAGCACTAAATAAACTGAGATATATATGAAGGGAGGAGATGACAGTTTTAATTAAAAAAAAATGTTTACTTGTAACAGGGGCAAAGCCGCATTTGTAAGCTTTGAGAAATTCAGACGGATGATTCTCACAGAAGACTCCAGGACTGGTCAGGACTGACTGCAGTAACACCCTGGCATCTCAGAGGTTTGGGAGGAAAGTCTCATTTTGTACCCCTGTCAGTCCACTGCAGTCGGCAGGGGAGAGCTTTGTTCATCATGACCACTCACAGTCCTGGCTTCACCCTTGGACATTTGCAGGTGCCAGGGCAGGGGTGGGGAAGGGAAGTAAGACACTATTCTGGTGCCAGCTCACTGCCTCTGCCAAGAAGCACCTGGATCACTACTGTTTGTCATTTGTCTGGGAACCATGGGCTCCATGTACCCAGAAAGGAAAGAGGTGGGACCCAGTGAGCCCCTGATCTCCACCCTAGGTCAGACCACAGGCAGGGCAGAGACCATCTGGTCACCAGGCGTTGTGTGGAGCAAAGGCAGATGAATGTTTCCCTAAGGGGCCATAGGAGCCATATGGTCCCTGTCCTAATGTCCTGGACTCTGAGATTATGCCGTAGCTTTTGTAAACAGAATGGTGGTATCTGTGTTCTCATGAACTTACAAAAGCAAGCGGGCCAGGGAACCCCTCAGAAATCCCCAATGCTGTTTTTAGTGAAAGTTCTTCAACACGCAAGAAGCGTTGGGTGGCAACAGGAAGAGCAGGGGAATGCTCTGCAAGTGAACGTGGTCAGAGTTGCAGCTGTGCCTACCCTGTGTCTGTGTTCATCTCTTAGGATCCATGTAAAGTACTGGGGGTAAGGAGGAGGAGGAGGAAGTGGAGAGGAAGAGGAGGAATAAAGGAGGCAGGGAGGAAGGAGAAGAGTCCGAGATGGGGGGAGGAAGGGGGAGGGGAGGGGGAAGGAGGAGGGGGAAGGAGGGAGGAGGAATGAGAGGAGGAGGAGGGAGGAAGAGGAGGACGAGGAGGAAGAAGGCCTCAGTTTTGGAGCTGTTTCTTGTTTGACATAGCAGACTGTGATATTTAAAAGTGGAAAGAAAAAGTTGGTGCCCGAGGCATAAATCTTTTAACAGAGTTTACGAGGCCCATATTCTCAAATACTCAATGTGTTCTAAAAATGCCTTCGGAAACTTCTTTAGGGAGAAGCTAAAGATAGACATTCCCTCTCTCCCCCTCTTCTCCCATAAATACACACACATGAAAACTGCCCACTGTGTGCCAAATTCTGTTCCTGGCCAAGGACATTGGGGAGTGGGGGTGGGGTGGGATAAGACCATAGGATCCTGTTCCATGGAGCCAAGCTGGGGTTCAGGTAATAAACACATAAAAAGCCAACAAACACCCTTGGCAGATGCCAGCACATGAGGAAAACAGTAACCTCTGGCAAGGGTGAGCACTGTGTGGGAGAGAGTGGTGGGCAGGTCAGAGCCCAAACTGGGACCTCAGCTCTAAGCTCAGGTGTACAAACAGCAGCAGTCCTGGACACTTAGTTGAAGGGAACAGGGCATAGCTCAAGGTACTGCCTCTGGGAGCTGCCCGAGGGGATCGCTCCTGCTGCTCTTGGGAGAGTGAGAGCCTTGCAGCGGCAGCCAGAGTCTAGCTAGTTCTGAAGATTGGTTGCACGCAGCACAGAGTGACTCCCACAAAGCTGAGTCCACCCGCTGGCTGCCAACGTAGTAAGTACCCTAGGACACCGTAGAGAGGAGACTCTGGACACAGCAGCAGGAACCCCTTTTGTCACCATGGTATAGTGACCTGGTCACAGTGTCCAAGTTGTAGCAGGCTGGCCACCCGACTTAGCCAGCTCACCTCTGTCCTAGCCCATGCAGGGATCCTGAGCGTGTGACCTCCGCTCTACTGGAGGTTAGGTGGTGGTGGCCTTCACTGAGCCGGTCTGCCACGACTAAGCGCACAGTCTGAGACACTTAAACGCCCGGCCTGTTTTTAATCTCACACAGCTTCACAGCTAAGATCGAGGTCTCAGGAGGACTGGTTCTTTTGGAAGTTGTACAGAGGAACCTCTTCTAGCACCTTCGGGGATGCTGACATCTTTGGTGTATGTGGCGCAGGCGCACCCAACCTTGACACTCCCATTTGCTAGGATGGCATCCCAATGGCTGATGGCTGAGCTTACCGACCTCAAGTAAGGGCATCCGTCCGCAGTAACTACTGAATGGGTGATAAAATTCCCGACAAAAGGAAGGGTTTACTTAGGATCACAGTTTGAGGGGTGGAAGAGGCAAGGTGGGGGAGGAGCTAGAAGCAGGTGCGAGGCTGGGTGGGTGGGATCTGTTCTGAATGGACCAGGAAGCAGACCGAGGCAAACAGGCGCCTGGTTGCTGGCTTTCTCATTCTTCCCCTTTGACTCAGTCTGTGCCAGCAGCACAGAGTGGGCCAGCAGCACACAGTGTGGTACCATCCTTGCTCAGGGTGTGTTCTCCCTCTGTGGTCACTCTCCTGGAAATGTCATCACAGAAATTCATAGGGTATAGCTCTTCGAGGGACTCTCTTGACTTTTTATATTTATATTTATGTTTAATTGTATCTCTCTGTGGAGGACATTACATGTATATGTGGATTTGGTCCCCTGAGAGGGTAGAGGTGAACCCCTGGAGCCGGAGTCCCAGGCAGTAAATTGGTTGTAAGTCACTGGGAACGAAGGTCCTCTGCAAGAACAAGGGTGTGCTCTCACCTCTGAGCCACCTGTCTCATCCCCTCCTAAGGGATTCTGAAAATGGCCGAGTTTCTGTAGAAATGAACCACCATGCTGGCATTCTAAGGTACCTGTGTTTAGGATTTGTCCCGGCATAGGAAGCATGAAGTCCAGCCTTTCCCAGGAGCCTCTGCAGAAAGAGTCACCTGAGAGCAGTGCAGTGGCTGACGCCCCAGGGACCAGTTCATAGCTGAGGGACTGAACACCACATGACAAAGGAAGGAGAGGCTCCAGCTGGAGAGGACCTTGTGAAGGAGGCAGAGGCAGAAGGAGGGGACAGGGCTAGGGCTACCTCAGGAGGGCTTTGGGGACTTGACTTTCTGAAATTCACCCTCTGAGCGATGAGAATGGTACAGGAACTAAGTCATGAATGACCTGTGTGGTGGCAGTCTCATAAGCAGGGGCTGCAGGGACCAGGTGGGCACTGGGAAGTTGGTTCCTGTGAGTGTGATAGCAGTCCCCAAGAGAGACCAGGGTGACTGAGGTCAAGAGGGACAGTGAGCCCAGAGGTTATGGGCTTGGGAGAGCTGCCTGGAGTTTGTGGATCAGTCCCCTGTGGCTATCCATCATGGTTGTTGAATGGTGGCTGATGGATTCTGTGGGTGACCATGAGGTTTTTGTGGGGTACACACTGAGAAGGCATCTATAGCCCAGATTGGCAGTTCTTGTGTTGTTTCCGGTAGCCGTGATTTCCACAGAACTGGGAGGGGGAAAAGACCACTTAGTGGAATTGGGGTGCTTTCTGGAGAATAGACCAGGCCGGGGCCATGCGTGCTGCCTGCTGGGAGAACTTGTGTGTGTGTGTGTGTGTGTGTGTGTGTGTGTAGTGAGGGGTGAGTGAGTAGAGGGTTTCACTCCAGTCAGTCACAAAAGTGGGGAAATGCATGTTAAACAGACCAAAGGTCCCCAGATGTCCGGGTCCCAATCCCTAAAAGCTGAGAAATGTCACTTCACACAGTAAAAGGGACATTGTACTTTGTGAAGAATCCTGATGTAGGTAACATGTTGGGAACCAAAAAAAGGGGGGCCCTGGGGAAGAGGGGGAAGGGAAAGAGACCCAGACCCCACCAGAGTTCCACCTATTCTCTGGTCAATCAGGTGTGGGAGGGCTGCTCTCTACCTATCCACTCTTCCCTGGGTGGGCATTCCTCTATCCCACTCTTCAGGGGGTGGCCAGGGGGCAGCCCTGCCTGGGGACCCCAGAGCTGCCTTGCTAAAACCTGGGGGGTTATAGGAGAGAGAGATGAGGGAAGAGGTTCCCAACACCTGTGAGAGTGCGTGCAGCCTTGATGAGCAGAGACTCTCTATGGTTTAAGAGCTTTATTATAGAAATGCAGGGAGAAAGAGAGAAGAGAGAGAGAGAGAGAGAGAGAGAGAGAGAGAGAGAGAGAGAGAGAGAAAGAGATTAAGAGGGAGAGAGGAGAGGAGAAGACAAAGAGAAAGGAGAGAGGAGAGAAGGCAAAAGGAGAGGAGAGAGGGGGTTGAGAGTGAGGGTAAGAGGGAGACAAGTAAGAGAGCAAGCAGTAAGAGAGCGAGGTGGGACTGAACAGCTCTTTTTGTGGTCTTCACTGTTGCTAGGTAACTGGTGAGGCGGTTAGCCTGAAGGTCAGAAGCTTGGGCCATTGCTTACATGACTACTGACCATGCTTCTCTTGTGGGGGCTGTGGGGGGGTGGTAACTTAGGCAGGAGCCAGAGATCCAGGAGCATGAGGGAACACCTACCATGTCATGTAGGTGAATTATGACCTCGGGGTTTAGACCTCAGCTCAACTGGAGACCAGCCTGTGTGTGCAGAGCCCAGTGCCCCACAGTAACAGACACTTCTGGATTTCCTGATGGGCCAGGTACAATCATGAGGACATTACACGAAGGAGGGAGAGGGGACTGAGCCAGGAAAGGCCAGGAATAGTGGGAGCAGGGCAAGGGTAGACCGGCCATGAGCCAAGGAGGTGGGCAGCTTCTAGAACCTGGAAGAAGGAAAGAATGAGTCTCTCCTACAGCCTCCATGGATGCCGCTCTTAGAGACTGCTCTTGGAGTGTCCACCCTCAGAAGGGTCAAATAAATAAAGTTTGCAAGAAGCAAATGAAGATGGGGAAGAGGAAGGAAGACCTAAGTCTTCACACCCACACACCCCACCAAATAGGGCTCTCTCCTGGACCATGTGTCTCTCACACCGGCCAGGCATGGAGAAGGACAGGTGAGTGGGCTGGGGTCTCTGCCCAGCATAACCTCCTCATAGCTTCCACCAGTCAAAAGCAGTGTCGGCTTTGCGTAGCTGCTCGACCCGTGATTTTTCTCCCGATGAACTGCGTGTAACTGTGGAAGGAGGTGAGCGTGAGACTGGCTTCCTGTTCATCACAGACAAGTTGATTTTTTTTGTGGCTTACAAGACATGTGGCTGTCACTTGCTTAAAAGTTTAAGCCTGAGCTGTGCTTACCAGGCAAACACGCATGAGGCCTCCCTGGCTTCAATAGGGTTAGAGAGGGTGAAGGCATTTATCATGACTCCCAGAGGAGGGACAGCAGTTGATACCTGACCTAGTTCTTGGATTCTTTATTTGGGACATAATAATACCGGCAGTACTTGAGTTTAACTTTCAAAAGGTGTCTTAATTTATTTTCTGTTGTTGTCGTCACTCAATACTTGAGACTAGATAGTTTACAGAGAATGCAAATCTGTTCCCTGCAGTTCTGGAACTGAGCACCGTACTGACATCTACCTAGCGACCGTCCTTCTCCTGTTTTATGATCTGTGATGGTGTCTCATGGCCAGAAGGAGCCAGTGTGCTAGCTTGCCTCTCTCATCCTTTTATTGGTGGCTTTGAAATTGTTTTAGTTAGTTTTCATTGCTGTGAAGAGACACCGTGACCAAGGCAACTCTTATACGGACAACATTTAACTGAGGCTGGCTTACAGGTTTACAGGTTCAGTCAATTATCATGGCGGGAAGCAGGCCAGCAGATGTGGGTACTGGAGGAGCTGATAGCTCTGCACCTTGACCTGAAGCCTACAGGTTCAGAGGTTCAGTCCATTATCATCATGGCAGAAGCAGGGCAGCAGGGCAGCAGACATGGTGCTGGAGGAGGAGCCGAGAGTTCTACACCTTGATCTGAAGGCAGCCAGAAGGACAGTTTCTTCCACATTGGGCAGAGCTTCAAAGCCCACCCCCACAGTGATGCACTTCTTCCAGCAAGGCCACACCTACTCCAACAAGGCCACACCCACTCCAACAAGACCACACCTACTCCAACAAAGCCATACCTCCCAATAGTACCACTTCCCATTGGCCAAGCATATTCAAACCACTACAGAAGTTTATTACTATTACTTTTAAAATTAAATTTTATTTATTGTGTGTGGGTACACACATCCCATAATGTACATGGGGGTTAGAAGATACCTTGTAGGAACTGGTTATTTCCTACTAGGTGTGTATCTGGGATCAAACTCAGGCTGTGAGTCTTGGTGGCAAGCCCCTTTACCTACTGAGCCATCTCATTGCTCCAAATTTATTTTTATTTTTATTTTTTAATATATTAAGGGGGATTAAGGCCAAGGCTTTGTGCCTCCCAGGTGAGTTTTTGAACAGACCACAGAGCTATATTCTAAGCCCCATCCTCCTTCATAGAGCCTCTGAGCCCCACTATCTTAGACTTTAACTCCATGCCCTTATCTTTTTTTTTTTTTTAAGATTTATTTATTATATGTAAGTACACTGTAGCTGTCTTCAGACACTCCAGAAGAGGGCGCCAGATCTCGTTACGGATGGTTATGAGCCACCATGTGGTTGCTGGGATTTGAACTCAGGACCTTTGGAAGAGCAGATGGGTGCTCTTACCTGCTGAGCCATCTCACCAGCCCTCCATGCCCAGTATCTTATACTGGCTTTATTCCCCACTCCTGAGTGCCAAATGCCATTGTCATGTGTAACTGAGGGTTAAGTCCCCAGCACAGGAACCCTTGGGGAACTTACACCCCTGGAGCTGCTGGGAGTGGCTGTGAAGGTGGAAAGAAAAATTCACAGCTTATGAATAGCCCTGCTGAGTTTAAGAAAAGGTGTTATTCAAACATACTTAGCAATTTAAACAACAGCAACACATTCCAAGTAGTGACAGGACCTGTGTGTGGGTCAGATAACCAGGAAGGACCATCCTTGTCTGAAATTTCAAGGCCCCTGTTTGGCGCTCACGTCCTTATAACTCTTCCTGATTGCATTCCGGCTTGTCTCATGCAATGTGCTCTGTGGCTGAGAAAGGAAAGCTAACTTTGTCTTCAAGCACAGAACTTGAGGGAGAGGGAAGGGGGGGGAGAGAAGTGAGGGAGATGGGGGAGGGGGGAGAGGGGAAAAAGGAGTGAGGGAAAGAGGGAGAAAGGGGGAGAGGAAAGAAAAGAGAAGGAGAGGGAGAGGAGAGAGAGAGAAGGAGAGGAGGGAGAGAAAGAGAGAAGCAGGGGACTGGTGTGGTATCTGGCTTTTCCTGGGTGGGCTCCCTTCCCAGCTAGACTACCTTCTCTGGCTATGAGTAATGAGAATCCTCTGTGGTCTATACACCAGGGCTATAGGTAAGGTCTTTGCCAGACCAGGGAAGACGTTAGACAAATGCAGTGTGTCATGTGGGACCCTTGGTTCACAAGATCCATGCTATTTCAGGTATTTGAGAGCTCTTGGTCTGTTCCGTGCCTCTGTGGTCTAAATAACATGTTTGGAAAAAAAAATTCAGGAATTTGTTGTCTTGAAGAATCTGTCATTGAGGTGTGTCAAGGCAGGTATCATGTGTTCTACTCTACTGGGCATGCTCCAGGAGGCAAAATCCCATAGCAAAGGGTAGTTTGCCCATCATTGCTTTTGCCATGGTGGTTGGGTAATAGAAGGAGGCAGGGTCATGGGGTTCCCCAGTGTGGACCACATGCCTATGACTTCTGGTGGTTGGCCCAGAACTTAGGGTTTTCTTTTCTGTGGTCTTCAGAACCCTGAATAGTTTCTGCTCTGCAGAGCTGTAACCATAAATAAAAATTAAGGCTATTTGCTGTGTTCAAAGTCTACATTGGTCAAAATCTTTGTTTGCTGTTCCCCTTCTGGAAACTTCTAACCATTACTTCTCAGTCTGAAGGTACTCACTGGAGGCCTTCTCTAGCCATCTGTCCAGATGTCATGAGTGGGTCAGTCCCTTGAAACCCTGATCATCCTATTGCTACAGGAACAAATTGCCACAGTTGTAGCGGTTTGAAATGACAGCTTTTATTATCTCTCACTCCCGAGAAGTCTGTCTGGGTCTCAGGAGTCTAACATTGAGGAATTAGAAGGTCCACGTGCCCTTTTTTTCTGAGGTGCTGTGGTCTGAATAAGTTCCTCTAAAACAGAAGTGTTGGAACTTTACGGGTCCTGTGATGTGTGATCAGGTCAAAGGGTTCCTTTCCTGGTGAGTGAGTGCAAGGTCTTTCCATCAATGTTCAACACACTTATTCTTCCACCTTCTGTGAACACTTTCTGTTCCTCCTGCCCTAGAGGACACAGCCCTGAGCCATTTTGGATGCAGCCCATACAAGAAGAGCAAGTCTGCTAGAAGTCCTTTGACTTTTCAGAATCCAGAATTGTGACAAAACTCTTTTTTGTTTTCTAACAATGAACTCAGCCTCAGGTATTTTGTTACAGCTGTGCAGACCAAGACTTCAGGGTTGCTGTGGCTAAGTACCACCAACCGGGAGGCTTCAACAATGGGAATTTCCTGTCTCACATACTCATGGTTCTAGAGCAAAAGTGGTGAGGGCAGGACCACACTCTTCCATCTGATCCGGGGAGAGTCCAACTTTGTCTCTTGCAGCTTCTGGTGGCTCTAGGCATCCCTCGATTTGTGATTGTATCTCACTAGTCTCTCGTCCCCCTTCATGTGACCTTAACTTCTGTGACTATGACTCTTAGAAAGACCTTGTCCCTGGATTTAGGACCATTTAGGTAATCTCAAATGACCTTATTTTGAGGTCTCAAACTTAATTATATCACAATTTTCATAGTAAATTTACACTGAGTGGAAGGGCTAAGTCTTTTTTGGTGACTAGTAATTGATCCATCCCAGTTGCGTTGCTGGGGACAGATCTTGATAAAAAACTCACTCAAAGCCTAGGTCTTATCAAAAGGCTTTCTTACATGGAATAACTTCAGTTCAGAAGTCCAGCTGTGGACTCCAGAAATTTAAATAACCCCATTTAAAAAATGGGGTACAGAGCTAAACAAAGAATTCTCAACCGAGGAATACCGAATGGCTGAGAAACACCTGAAAAAATGTTCAACATCCTTAGTCATCAGGGAAATGCAAATCAAAACAACCCTGAGATTCCATCTCACACCAGTCAGAATGGCTAAGATTCAGGTGACAGCAGATGCTGGCGAGGTTGTGGAGAAAGAGGAACACTGGTGGGATTGCAAGCTTGTACAACCACTCTGGAAATCAGTCTGGCGGTTCCTCAGAAAATTGGACATAGTACTACCAGAGGACCCAGCAATACCTCTTCTGGGCATTTACCCAGAAGATCTTCCAACTGGTAATAAGGACACATGCTCTACTATGTTCATAGCAGCCTTATTTATAATAGCCAGAAGCTGGAAAGAACCCAGATGTCCCTCAATAGAGGAATGGCTACAGAAACTGTGGTATATTTACACAATGGAGTACTACTCAGCTATTAAAAACAATGAATTTATGAAATTCTTGGACAAATGGATGTATCTGGAGGATATCATCCTTAGCGAGGTAACCCAATCACAAAAGAAGTCACTAGATATGCACTCACTGATAATCGGATATTAGCCCAGAAACTTAGAATACCCAAGATATATTTTGCAAAACACAGGAAAACCAAGAAGGATGACCATTGTGTGGATACTTCATTCCTCCTTAGAATAAGGAACAAAATACCCATGAAAGGATATAGGTACAGAGACAAAATTTAGAGCTAAGATGAAAGGATGGACTATCCATAGTCTACCCCATTCGGGAATCCATCCCATCATCAGCCACCAACCCAGATACTAATGCACATGCCAGCAAGATTCTGCTGAAGGGACCCTGATATAGCGGCCTCTTGTGAGGCTATGCCAGTGCCTGGCAAACACAGAAGTGGATGCTCACAGTCAGCTATTGGATGGAACACAGGGCCCCCAGTGGAGGAGCTAGAGAAAGTACCCAAGGAGTTGTAGGGGGTTGCAACCCTGTAGGTGCAACAACAATATGAACTAACCAGTAACCCCTGAGCTCAAGTCTCTAGCTGCACATGTAGCAGAAGATGGCCTAATCAGCCATCATTGGGAAGAGAGGCCCCTTGGTCTTGTAAACTTTATATGACCCAGCACAGGGGAAGGCCAGGGCCAAGTAGTGGGAGTGGGTGGGTAGGGGAACAGGGGCGGGGGGGGGGGTAATAGGGAACTTTCAGGATAGCATTTGAAATGTAAATAAAGAAAATAATAATAAATAAATTAAAAAAAAGAAGTCCAGCTGCATAAAGGGAACATAGAGTTCACCAGACATAGAGTTTCCTGGGTGACCAGCATTTCAGCTTATCAGAGAACCAGCCAGTTTGTGAAAACCTGAACTTGAAAAACACAGAATGTGCACAGTGTTTGAAGTAGGTTTCTTATTTAGTGTTGAGCTTCATTCATAGCTGTCCTGGGTCCCATGTGGCCCATGGGTGGTGATGGATTAGATATTTGTCCTAGGTACTGATGCAGAAGGTTAACTCATGTTCCTGAGGTTAGCTCATGGGGTATCTAGAACGTTTGTGCTACAGTGGTGTGCTCTGAGTCCCAGTGTAAACCGCTTCCTTTCAGGTGGTTGCCGTGTTGTGTGGTTAAACCCGCCACACGTGCATGGCTTGAGAAAGGAAATACGTCTGTAAGTTCTGTGGTTGTGACTTCCATTTTCATTCTGATAAGTCTAGAGTAAGAAGCTCCCAGAGTTGCTGAGGCTCAACTGTTTCTTATCTCAAACTATGATCTGAAAAACAGACTCTCCTTAGAGTGCTGACCCTATACACTTTCCTCCTGTCTGGGCATGGTGGGGAGCGCGCGCGCACACATGGTAGGCACACAGTGGCAGTCATATATCCAATGTGGACCCTTCCACCTCAGCAGTCACTGTGTGAAGTCAGACAGAGTGACTTCATCAGGAAATGGAACTGTCATGGCTCGGGGAACCTGCTAGACTGTCTAAGGTCCACATGTGGACTTCCACTACCTAGGGCCACTTTAGGGAGGCAATGCCACAAGCCTCCTGAGGTACTGAGGGGTGCCCAATCCTGCACCACAACATCAATCCCTGGCTACTAGCAGTGGCCCTCAGATCACCTGCTCCATTATTCTGCACCAAGACTGAAGCCATATTCTCATTCCTACCTCCTCTCAGCCTTGGACAGAAGTGAGTCCACTCATGTGTATCCTTTGCATAGGACAGTAGCTGCCACCTGTCAGGGTCGATCTCCACATGTCCCCAGAGATCCTCAGGTCTTCTGCACTCCCCTCCTGCTTGCCCATTTTCATTCATTCCGCTTCTTCCAAGTCATGCCTATGACACACTGGCTCTCATTCTCCCTCGGCCCTGTCATCTCCCCTCGGTGCCACAAAGTTCACCTCTCACCTCCTTTCCACTGAGGCAGTTCTCCCATCCTACTAATGTCACCCCTCAGCTCTCATCACCCCAATCACATGTTCTGTCCATTTCTTCTCTCTGTCATAGAGGGGGCCCAAGGGAAGAGAGATTTTTGTTTTGTTTTGTTTCATTGCCCCTTCCCGGGTGCTCGGCACGGTGCCCAGCTGGCTCTAGGAACACTCAGCCGAGTGGATGAATGAATGAATGATGAATGAATGAATAAATGAATGAGTGAGTGAGTGCATGTGAGAGCCCAGGGCAGCATCTGCCCAGCGTCCCGTCCCCCATCTGCTCAGAAACTGCCTTGTCATTTTGTCTTCAGTGAGTCATCCACTCATGGACCTCATGATTTTTTTTCTCTCCCCTCCACCCACAGACTTGTAAAAAAAATGATGAAATGGTGAATGGTTTGGGATTGCTGTGGGTTGTGTGCTTTCTGAGGCTCCTGTGAGGCAATGACCATGTAACTTTCCATGCAACATTTTAGGGAGGTGGTACATTTCCATCGAGGCTGGAGAGACTGGTGACCGACATCCAGGGTAGTGTTTGACATGCTGGCATACAAAGCTATCTACAGGCTGTGTGCCAGAACACAGCACCTGACTGCCTGGTGCCCAGGCTGTGGGTGGCACATTGCAAGCCCACAAGCTGCGGTGCTCTGAGAACCTACACTTTCCCTGCACTCTGCCCCACCTTTACTCCTAGGCAGGCAGCCATAGCCTTGGAGATTCATTACCTGGAGGGCAGCTGTCTGCTTAGCCTTCTACGGGGTGGCATGACCAGGCCAGCTAGCTCATTTGTCAAGCAGGCTGGCTCGGGGTGAGACAAGGGCTTTGATTCAACAATGCTCTCACCCCAGACTGCTGTGCTTATTTTTTTTTTTCTGCTTTTCTTTGTCCTTAAGGGAACTGTTTGCCCAGCATGCCAATTTTCAGAATGTAGAATGATCTAGATCCATCCATGGGTTCACTCAGCTTTATGAATGAGCTCAGTGGGAGCTGCCTTGGGAAACTGACAATATTCAGCCATGTAGCACTTGCTCAAGTTTAAATCCACGTTTCAAAAGCTAAGACCCCCAATTCACATTCCTTCTCCTGCCTACTGACCTTGTCACCATGGGGACAGTTGCAAAGGGTTTCTGATCCTTTAGGTCCTCATCTGTAAAATGGGTCAATTAACAGCAATTTGGGGAAGGACTTGAGAAAACTCCCGTGAAACAGGAAGCAGCGGGAACCCCTCAGCAAATGGCAACTGCCTATCGTGGGCCACTGAGCTCGTCTTCCTCAGAGTGGAAGCCTTAGGGGTGGAAGGGGGTTGGGTGGAGGGACTTTGATGCTTCATATCTAGCTCAGGGCCAGGCCTGAGCTCATCTCCCAAGGTGCTGTTTTCTCTATAGTCTGTCTCTGTTCTATGGCCCACTGAACATCTAGATTATGTCTTGTGAGATTTGCTATTTTCTATCAGCTTGAGCACGCTCACACTCCAGAGAAATCCTTCTTACTCCGTGACCTGAGTCTTCTCCCCTCTCAGCAGGCAGTTCAGGGAGCAGCAGCTAATCACTTGGTCATTTGCTGGTAGACCTGAAGTTCCTGGGATGGTCAGCTTTGTCTCTCTGGGTGTTATCCAGATTGTGAGCTCCCAAGTCCATTTTTCCTTGAAGTTCTCTTCTGTGGACCCTGACCTAGAAAACCAGCTAGCTTTTGTAGGTATGACAGGTCATGCAATTTACAGAGAGCCTGGTGCCAAGGAAAAATATGGACTCCATGCTCAGGACTTAGGAATTTCAAGATGGCAAGCACTGAGCCTTAGAACAGGAGTTTGGAGTCTAGGGGCATAGTGCAGTAGGTAGAATGTTTGCTTAGTCCTGGGTTCAATTCCCCAGGTTGCATAAAAAGTGGGCCTGGCTGCACATGCCTATGACCTCAGCACTCATTCAGAAGGTGGTGACAGGGAGGAGGAGGAGGAGGAAGAAGAAGAGGAAGAAGAAGAAGAAGAAGAAGAAGAAGAAGAAGAA
>NC_034601.1:86816081-86826812 GCF_900095145.1 Mus pahari | reverse complement strand
AGAAGAAGAAGAAGAAGAAGAAGAAGAAGAAGAAGAAGAAGAAGAAGAAGAAGAAGAAGAAAGAAGAAGAAGAAAGAAGAAGAAAAAAGAAGAAGAAGAAAGAAGAAGAAGAAGAAGAAGAAGAAGAAGAAGAAGAAGAAGAAGAAGAAGAAGAAGAGAAGAAAGAAGAAGAAGAAAAAGAAGGAAAAAAAAGAAAAAGAAGAAGAAAGGAAGAAAGAACAGAACTTGTGTTCCTCAGAGGACAGGGTCCATGCTAGCACTGCTGCAGGCAACGGTATTATTTAATTCAGCATAGCTGATGCCCATGATTCTGTGATCATGAAGCACTCAGCTGTGTTCAGCAGGATATAGACACGTTGGTCTAGTGAATGTGAGTTACTGGTTCCAATCAAGCACCTGTCCATTTTTGATTCTCTGCTCCGGCACAGGATGGAGTCTTCAGGACATAACTGTACTAGGTTCCACTACAGCGATCACAATTTAATTTGTAGGGTAAACATCTTGGCCACTTTAAGGCAAACTCCCCTCTACCTATCAAGAGTGCTCAAATGTGCAGTGCAGTTAGAGTAGAGAGCAGCCTGGCAGCCTGCTGGAGGAGGATTTGGTAGAGGAAGCCTGCTAGAGGACTTGGGTCCACAGTGTAGCTGGTTTTCTTTTTAACTCAGCCACTAAGTTGCAAGGTGAAAAAGGAGAAGCCCAAGCACACTGACTTTGTTACTTTCTTTGTTTGAAACAAAAAAATCCCAGGCTAGCCACCATCCTGCCATCTGGCTTCTGCCTCTGCTAGGATCGGCAGTGTGAGCTACCGTGCCTGGTTCACTTTTGGTTGGGAGTAAAATGTCTAAGAGGTGAGATTTACCACCTACACAGCTAGGAGCACAGCAGTAGACATATGTCCTACTTGTGTGGACATCTCTGTTCCCTGTGTCCGGTTACTTTCTGTCTGTAAAACTAAATTGTGGGCTGGAGAAATGGTTCAGTGGTTAAGAGCACAGAGCACCGACTGCTCTTCCAGAGGTCCTGAGTTCAATTCCCAGCAACCACATGGTGACTCACAACCATCTATAATGGGGTCTGATGCCCTCTTCTGGTGTGTCTGAAGAGAGCAATGGTGGTGTACTCATATACATAAAATAAATAAATCTTTAAAATAAAAAACTAATTTTTTTCCATCAAGCAGTTTTTCCTGGTTCTCTCCCCAACCCCCAGGGAGTTCTCAGCCCTTTGGGGGGGGTCTCTCCCCCAGCCCCTGAGGGGTCCTCTTCCTAGACCTTTCCTCAACCCCTCCCCCAACAGTCCTCTACCAAAGCCCCTGAGGGCCATCCTTTTCCTCTGCTTCTATAAATCTGCATCCTCCAGATAGCCCACAGAAGGGGAATCCTGTAGTCTCTGGCCTTTGTGACTGACTTCTTTCCCATAGCCATGTACCTTGGGCATGTGTCAGATTTCCCTTCTTAGCCAATCATTCTTTGTTGGTATGAATTAGTTATCCATGTTCCCAATAGTGCACAATTGGGCCATTTTTACTTCTAGGTTATTGTGAGCAAACAGTTTTTTTTTTTTTTTTTTTGATTGCTACATTTTGTTTTTGTTTTACATTTTGAGACAGGGTTTGGGTCTGTAGCCCCAGTAGTCCTCGAACTCATAGTAATCCCCCTGCTTCAGCTCCATTTGAGTAGTGTAATCACAGGATGAACTACCACTCCTACCTTCTACAATATTTTTGGCCAAGAGGGAGTATGTCTTTTGTTCACATAAGCAGAGCAAGAGGCTCCAATTCCAGAGCCACTTGCTTCCTGCCCTGTTTGTCCCTCATTTCTCTTTATTCCTGCAAAAGGATGTTTCCTCTGCGTTAAGATACACAGCAACTGTTTGCCCAGCAAGTGGCTCAGGACTTTCTTCCCTACATGCAGCCCGGGATCTGTGGCTGGTAGGAAACTGGAAGGACACATGCAGGTGTTCTTCCCTCTGAGTTCTGTGTACACAATGCTTGCAGGCACTGGGCCAGCTGAGTGTCGTGGCTCACTCAGCAGGCATTGAGGTCACAGTGCCCTGGGTCCCTGAGCCTCTCACACATGGAAAGGACAGACACAGGGAAGGAAGAAGGAAAAGCAAGGCCCTGCAGCCTCCGGAGCAGTGTTTCTGTTGGATACTTTGTTGAGAAAGGGAGGGCTGTGGACTCCTGGTGATTCCAGCACCATGCCATGGAAGCTGGTATTCAGAGTTTATTCTCCCCAGCCAGTTTCTCTGTTCTCTCATAGGGCAGTGCTGTGGATTGAGCCCTTGTGGATATTAATTTGAGGAGCTGAGCCTCTGCATGTCAGCGCCCACCGTCAGGGGCCCTGCTCTGTGTTCTGCTGTGTTCCTGGGTAGCGCACATGTTAGTATGTGTATTTCAAATGAAGTCCTCTATTTTTTGTTTTCTTTTTGTACCAGTGGATGGTACTGGGAATAGATCAGGACTCTGGGCATACCAGGCAAGCGATTGGTGCCACGGGCCAACGTGCAGATTCTCTTCATTATTTGGTATGAATGATGATGGCATGTCAGTTTTCTCTCAAGCTTTGAGATTAAAAGGCAGCATTTCCTCTTAAATCCAGCAATGAGATAGTAGAAAAAAAGAGGGTATTAGGATTCTGTCTCCCTCCTCCCTCTTCCCCCTCTTCCTCTTCTTCCTCCTCCCCTCCTCTTCTTCCTATCCCTACTTCCCTCCTCCTCTTCTCTTCCTCCTCTTCCCCCTTTTCCTCCTCCTCCTCCTCTTCCTCCTCCTCCTCCTCCTCCTCCTCCTCCTCCTCCTCTCTTCTTCCTCTTCCTCCTTTTTCCTCCTCTTCTCGGTTCTTCATCATCTTATTTTCCTCCTCCTCTTCCTCCCCCTCCCCTCATCTTCTTTTTGTCCTCCTTATCCCACTCTCCTCCCTTCCTCTCCTTCTATAAGTCGTCTCTTTTGGCCACCCTGGGATTAACTGTTCCTGTTATCATCCAGTGATAAGAGATACCAAGGAACAAGATTCCCAGGGTGTATTTAAAAGTTGTACTTTCTCTCAGTATCTTATAGAAGTCCCTAAAATAGCTCCTTAGCAACAATTTCTACCAAAGAGCAGGTGCCAGCATGGTAAACTGAGGTTTGGGCAGGCAGTGAGGTCCTCTAACACACAAGCCTGAACCAATCCACGTTTTCAATGATTGCTAGCTGGACAAGGTGGTGGCACCAAGGCTTGTCACACCTCTGAATCTTCTGGTAGCATCACTGTTGAGAACATCGCCAGCAGGTGACATGAAGCACTATTTAGAAGGTCATAGAAACCGGGTGGCTTGGTCTCGGAGCTGCTGAGTGATGAAGCACACAGAGACCATCATGGTGGGGCGGCTGTGACATTCCATTCCATGAAGGCTGACTCTTGCCACCAGGTCATCCTGTTCACGCCACAGGCTCTCCTCACATATCATGGCATGCAGTCTCTAAGCTCACATTCACACAGACCTTACAGCTAGCCTGAGTCTGCGGGAGACATATGAGTCAAACTGTGAACCCTATGGGTTTGCTCACATAATGGCTCATGTGGGTTTAGGTTAAACAATAACAGAAAGGGTTCTGGAAGAGGGAAGCGAGAGGGCTGAGAGATGACCAGGGAGAGTCTTATGAGGAGGCCAGGGGGACTGAGCTTCGAGGGAGGAGAGATTTGGAGAGCAGGAGGCAGCAGGGAGATGATCTCACAGAGGCCTGGCTCCGTGAGAGCGAAACCAAGTCACCCAGTGACCCACCCGGCTTCCGGAACTGCTCAGTCAGGAGCCAGCTGCCAGGGCCGAGGCAAGCCACCTTGCCTTTGTGCCCAATTATTCAGCTGTAAAATCTCTGTGTTGTAGTAGATAACTTGAAGAATTGAAAACAAAGCCCAAACACTCATATAAATGCACTCACAAGGGGATGGCTTGTTTGCAGCACTGGTAGGTAAAAACAATGGAAACAGTCATTAGTGAGCAAATAAAAAGAAACACTCTGTGCCAACAGAGCACAGCCACAGGTGAGGGCTGGTGCTCTGTTTACAGATGGAGAGCGTGTAAGGCAGCCATCTTATGAGGCTATAAAAGAACTAAAAGCCCTCACTGCAGTGCTTTAGAGTCAGCACGGTGTTGAGAATTGCCCTGTGCTGTTCAGGCTCATAGCCTGTTCAGGGCTAACCCATCATTCAGACCAGGGCTATAGTGGGCTATAGAGCCACACAGTTCAGGAGTGTAATGAGCTACCCCATCCTACAAGCTAGAGGTGTAGTGAGCTTTACCGTCTGTCACACAATTCAGTACTATAGCGGGCTGTAGAGTCACCCAGCTTAAGAGTGAGGCAGCAGGTTTTATAGTTAGCAGGTTTATAGTAGGCTGAACAGCCATGGAATTCTGTTGTGCAGTGGTCTTTGAAGTTCAGTTCTGTTAAATATATTCATTTTTGCTTCTGTGACAAATTTGCCTAAGGATATGTTTCTCAGAATGTACTACCCAGCAATGTGTAGAACATAGTAATACGCAGAGAGAGAGGAAAGTTATTACGTGAGCTACATGCAGATGAACCCTGGAAACGCAGCAATGATGGGATGTAGTAAAACAGTATTCAGGTAGGAAAGGAATGATAGTCTGATACAAGCTGCATGCAGACAAGCCCTGAAAACATGGGTTGAATAAGCGAGGATTCTAAAGGTTACCTGATTCCGCTTACATCTGACACAGACTAGATAGATCCATATGAACAGCAGCAGGCAAGCTGGTGGCCGCTGGGCTTTAGGGGTTAGTTGTTCAATGTGGTGAGCGTCTTCTGGGGTGACAAGGATATCTTGGAACTAGATAACTATGGTGCTTTGACCGTGAACTGGCTGAACAGTGCTGAACCTGGCGTGGGTTGGTTTTCTGTGGTATGATTGTTACCTCAGTCAGAAGAGATGCTAGTAAATCTGAGCACTGCAGACTCTCCATGGGTCCTAGGGAGTTCTCTGGAGACTCCACAGGGGGAGGGGCCTCAGCTGCCTTGCACCCACCCCCCTGTGGCTGTCCACATCTCCTCTTGAATTATGCCCTGCCACATGCAGAAGGGCTTTGTAATGGTGAGAGAGAAGCTGCTCTCTGTGTCTTTTCCAGGTGGGAAGGTCTGCACTTCTTTGGGAACTGGCCAGGTGTCACTTCTCTGTGTCACCTACACTTCTCTGGGTGATGGCCCTTCGAAACCAGAGAGGTCACTGGCCTCATTCACAGAAGAAAGTGAAGAGCACCCATTGGGTGTAGATTCTCATGATGTGGCTGGAGAAGAGACAACCTGGACACAGTCATCGTGGTGGTGATTGTCCGTCACCTTCCCAAGTCCACCAGACAGACGGTGTGAGGTTTGTGAAGAGATGAATGATCAGAGACAGGACAGCTCCCTGGAGGTGCTCATGTACCCTGCAACTGCCATCTCCTAATGGTTAAAATGAAAAGATAGAAATCAACCAACTGCGTGGCATGTATTGGCAGTTTATGGACATGGTACAAGCAACAGACCACGTAAGAAGCTGTGGAATCCCAGACTAACTCCTGCGACGGCCACATCCGGCTCCTGTGGGAGTCACTCTCGGTGGCATTTCTGACCCAGGAAGACTTTTCTGCCTCACTCTGAGGTCAGAGTGGGGGCTCAACTTTTGGTCCCAGTGATAATCAGTTTGGTTTTTGTTTTTTTTCTTTAATAAACATGATCCAGGCACTGAAACACACACACAGACCTAGAAATGCAGTATTTACTACGGTGGTGGTTCTGGGCCGTGTTCAAAGGATACTTGGCAGGTGTGCGTAGCAAAGGGACCCTAAATGTCACATAAACCAGGAGGCAGGGCACATTGCACAATGTACCTTCTCTATTGCCTGGCTGTCATAAAGTGACTCCTTCCGGGATGGATGTGTGCCGTCTCTTTCATCTGTTATTTGACTAAATGATGAAAGTGGCAATTAAGTTTTCATAGGCTGTGTTTACATAACTTCTTTTTTGAAAAAAACACAGTGCCAATGTATACAACCAACGGTCGGTGTATTTACATACTCCGGGGTGGAGTTACAGCTGCTTGGTGATAAACATAAGGAAACTCGCTGTGCTGGTTTTTCTTTTTTCTTTTCTTTTTTTTTTTCAACCTCAAATGAAGTTTCCCATTAATCAAGAATTTTATTGGTTGGTTCATTCTTGTTATTATCCAAATCAGAAATGAAACGTGTCGGGCCAAAACTCTCTTTATTGCCAGTAGAAACGCTCAGACACAGGGTTGTTACCTCTGGGGATGAGCTTGAAAGTTTACAAGGAAACCAAACAAGTGTGGCTGAGGTCCTAGGAATGTTGACTCCACGTCATGCTGTTTCTGGGAAAGGGTGCGCTGATCAGGTATCGCCAATCATCTTCATTACAAATAAAAGGGCCTTCTTTAAAAATCCCAGTACCGCTAAGCTCCAATCACTTTTTTGCAGTTTACATCTCTCTCTCTCTCTCTCTCTCTCTCTCTCTCTCTCTCTCTCCCCACCCCCCCTCTGAGATCACCAAATTTTTTGTAACAAATATAAGACAGTCCTGCCATTTAAAAACAATTCAGTGGCACATAAGACAAAGGAGTTGCCAGTACATGGAAAGTTCTCAAGAAAGAAATAATGTGTGTTTAAAAATTAAAGATCTAGAGGGGTGGACAGATGGCTCAGCAGCTAAGAGCACTGGCTCTTCTTGTAGAAGCTTCAGACTCACTTCCCAGTACCCCCAAGGCAGCTCACAAACTGGCTCTAACTCCTGCTCCAGGGAACAGGACACCTTTTCTTGGTTTTGAGGGCATCTGTGAGTGCCCCCATACACACTGGGGGTGGGGGAAGAGGGAGGAGAGGGAGAGAATGGGAGGGGGAGGATATTATTACCTATACTTTGTCAATCAATGAATACTATTCCCTTGAACACAGATAGTATCTCTGAGGTTTTCCATGGGGTAGAGACACAAGTCACCCAGTGCTTCAGGAAATTAGAAATTTGTAAGCAAATTAGATTCTTTCTCAGTAGTGAAGAGTAGGACCTGAACTCCATTCTGAGGTCAACCAGAACTCTGGATGGAGTGATAGCATTCAACAGTGGGGCTCAGCACTGATGCTCAGGTTGATGGTTCCCCTTTTCTTTTCTTTTTTTTCTTTTTCTTCTTTCTTTCTTTCTTTCTTTCTTTCTTTTTTTTTTTTTTTTTTTTTTTTTTTCGAGACAGGGTTTCTCTGTGTAGCCCTGGCTGTCCTGGAACTCACTTTGTAGAACAGGCTGGCCTCCAACTCAGAAATCCTCCTGCCTCTGCCTCCCAAGTGCTGGGATTAAAGGCGTGTGCCACCACGCCCGGCAGTTCCCCTTTTCAAGGCAGTAAGACTTGTTTGTTCCAGAATCCAAGACTGACCTGGAGACTCTAGTTGGGATAAAACCCATGTCTGGATTAGCTCTCCAAGTTCAAGCTGGGGAGACACAGATGTGGGATTCGACACATCTTGCCAGATTCAGGAAAAGAAAATAAAATCCAGACATAGGTACCAGCATGTCATGCAAACAAGTAATTCTACCCAAATATTGTCAGGCACACAGTTTCCAGTAACAGCTAGATGTTCCCAGGAAGAAGAGGTAGTCTCAACCTACAGACAAGCTGTGTCATATGCATGTGTTCCTATAGGCTGCCTGCACTTCACTGGATCCCAGAAAAGCAGGGTTCCTCTGGGTCATACAATAACACCCATAACATCATTTGTCTCTCTTGTGCAATAAGCATCCTGATAACACTGGAACGAGCGTAGAGAGACGTTGCATTGTCTACAACAGTGGTTCTCAACCTTCATAATGCTACCAACTTTCAATACAGTTCCTCACATTATGGTGACCTCCAGCCATGAAATCATTTTGTTGCTACTTCATAAAGGTAATTCTGCTACTGTTATGAATCACATGTAAATGTATCACATGCAGGATATTTGATATGTGACCCCTGAAGGGGTCCTGGCCCATTGGCTGAGAACCGTTGGTCTAGAAGCTGACACTGGAGAGCTGGGCCATGTTTGCTACTCCTCAACCTGGTCGGTCTCTGAGGACCTGGGTTGAGAAAGAAGAAGGAGCAGGAAAAGTTCCTTCCCCAACTCTAAGAGGCTCCAAATGCTCTCTCATCCTAATATTCTTCCCACCCACAGCCCTTTACCCCCAGTCTCTGCCTCTTCTCCCCCATGCCTGGATATCACTAGGTGTAATAGACCTGTGGCAATACCGGGTATTACAGTCTCCCGGTAAGATATGGCCCCTTCCTATGTGCCTGTGGGAGTGCTTGCTGCACATGTCTATGACCCTCCCCTTCACAGCCCACACCCCCTTGTCAATCATTCTTTACACTGGAGACAGCCACCCCCAGCTGTTCCAGCATATCCCCCTGAAGAAGAAGAAGAAACCACCCTGGAGAGCCTAAGCCACGGTGTTACTTTTTGTTGCTGTGATAGGGCAGCATAACTAAAATCAAGAGGTGTTGTTGTTGTTGCTTTGTTTATGGTTCCAGTGGGCATAATGTCCATAATGGTGAGGAAGGCATGGCAGCAGGCAGCCATTGCAAGAAGTCCAGCGATCATACCACAGCTACACAGCAAAAGCCTAGAGGGAGTGAGCCCAGGAAGTAGCCAAGGCTATAAGCCCTCTATAGCCTTATAAGCTATAAGCTATAAGCCCATGGTGATGCACTTCCCCCATCAAGGCATAACTTCCCCCCAACAGTGCATCAATGGGGGAACCAAACTTTAAAATGCATGAGCCTATTGGCTTTTGAATGACCAGAGGGGCTTTTACTGACTCAGCCAGACGTGTGAGGAGCTGGCATGTGTACCTGAGACTCCTGAGGGGCAACGGAGAGAACACAGTGGACAAAGTGCTTGCCACAGAAGCGTGGAGAACTTAGGATCCATGTAAAGCCAAGTACAGAGCACGCCTGACATGCCAACTCTGGGTATATGGAGAGAAAAGGGTCCCTGGAGCCTACTGGCCGCTTAGTTAGGCCAAATTAGCAAGTTACAGGCCAGTTAGTGGCCTGTCTCAAAACACAAGGGAGAGTGGTTGACGAAGAAACCTCTGGCCTCTACACATGCGTACACATGTATACGCGCACCCATTTGCGCATGTATACACATACACGCACATGCTCTCGCACACACACATATACACATATGCACACACATACACAAATGCACACATAGTGCACATATACACACACAAGCCACATATACATACATACCACACACACCACACATACACACAGAGTCACACACATATGCACACATACATAAATGCACAATACAACTTTTGATTCCGTAGTCTTCCTCCTTCCTCCCTCTCTCCCCTTCCTTTTTTTCTCTGTCAACAATCCCTTATCTATAGCTGTCTTGATAATATAGGAAGTTCTGATCAATGCAGAGGGTTGAGCTTTGAAGATCCCTTAATTATTTTTAGTGGAGAATAAACTCTAAGATTTCTTGGTAATGAGAATACAATAAAACTCTATGATTAAGAGATGAATCATAGCTGTTTAAAATAAATTTTGTTACAGAACCAACTGGGGCTGCTAAAATTACCTGCAGTGTTCTATGTGGCCAAGAGGTACCAGACACAAAATGGCTAAATGAGAGCCATCAGCTGAGACAATATAGCCTCCTCTAAGAGGTGACACTTGAAGCCTGGAGGGAAAATCAGCCTGCAGGGTGGGCTGTGCCCTGGGGCAAGTAAATCCCAGAGGACCACGGGATGAGTGGATGGAGGCTGTGGAGGCCTCAGGCTGGAGCAAAGAGGGAACAAGGAAGAGCTATTTCTCTCTGCCTGGCTGCCGAGATGATACACTACTCTGTTCTCTCGAAATCATAGGAATTACCCACTTAATTCTTGGCACATGGTGCTGATAATGTACCAATTAATGACTAATTAGGAAGATTTTTTCCAGAACATTAGGTTCCGGGAGGAAGTCTTCTCCGAGAACCATCCCTTTCATGTCTTCTGTCTTCTTCCTGTGGTTCACAGCTCAGCATGTTTCCAGCCAGTCTGGGCTTATTTGTGGTGAGTGCAGGCTGTTCCATTCACTTACTTCACAAGGCAGGTCTGAATAAATAAAACACGAGCCCTCATCGCCCTCTGAGAGCAGAGCTTCCATTCAGCTTGGAGCTCCGGAATGTGGGTGAGAGTCAGGTGAGGCTGGAAGGAGAGGGAGGAAGGTTGGGGGAAAGAGAGGCCCTCCCTTGGTATCTTTGCTATCCTTTCTGAGTCAGAGACATGAGGTCCCCCTGCTTCCCAAGCAGACTGAAGTGAATGGATGAGGTTAGAGGGGTCCAGGAGCAAATGCTGGTGGTGAGGATGACTTTGGGTCTGACAGGGTAAGCAAAAAAGAGAAGCTGATGTAGGCTCCAGTTTTCTGATAGAGGAAGATCAGATAACAAGTAATAACTGGAAAGTGTGGATGGACAGACAGACAGCTACACCCTCAGGCATGATCTGCAGCATTCACTCCTGCATTTACCCACTGAGACATACCCAGGCAGCACCTACTATGTGTCAGACTTTGTTCCAGTCACCAGCACACAGTAGTGCCAAGGAAATCCCTGTTCTCATGGAATTAATTGTTTAAGAGTTGGACCACGGCTAGGCGTGGTGGCGCACGCCTTTAATCCCAGCACTTGGGAGGCAGAGGCAGGCAGATTTCTGAGTTC
>NC_034601.1:86780416-86816076 GCF_900095145.1 Mus pahari | reverse complement strand
TGAGTTCCAGGACAGCCAGGGCTACACAGAGAAACCCTGTCTCAAAAAAGAGTTGGACCACGCTTTAGTGCGAGCGGACTGTTGCAAATGCCATACTCTTCCCTCATCTTTACTCTGAAATGCTAACATGGTCCCTGGGCTGTGTCAACGATGTCACAGGTATTGCCCACTGTTCTTAGGGGCAGACAAGAGTAACATTATTGTCATCCGAGAACCCCTGGTTCAATGGGACAGGTTGTAAGTGTGCACATAGTAGACCTCGAGAACCCAGGGCTAAGTGGACCGTAGTGACAGCTGGTCTCAATGAATAGTAAGTAAAGCCCCCAAGGGGCTGAGAGAAGACCTAGCACGGGGGGCCAGGTGTGGGAGTCCATGAGGGGAGACCTAGCACGGGGGGCCAGGCGTGGGAGTCCATGAGGGAAGACCTAGCACGGGGGCCAGGCGTGGGAGTCCATGAGGGAAGACCTAGCACGGGGGGGGGGGCAGGCGTGGGAGTCCATGGGACCTAGCAAAGGGGGTGTTAGGGTGTTCTCATAGAGCACAGAGTCCATTCTGCTGGAGAAATAAGATGGAAAGCACTTGGGGGAGGCTACAGAGCCATAGGGTGGAACCATAGGATAAGCTGGGTGTTGCTGGACCACTTCCCACGATACCCATCTCGCAGGCCTGTGCCTTGGGTGGGCAGCATGGCTCAGCGGGGTCTCTGTTTTGGGTCTCGGGAACTGAAACTGCGGAGCTGACCAGCTGGGCTCCTGCCAGGAGGTTTGGAGGAAATTAATTTCTAAGTTTTTCTGGTCGTTAGCAGAGTGCGGTTCCCAGGGTTGTGGACCGAGGCCCCGTGTTCTTGCCATCTGTTTCCTGGCTTCACCCCGAAGCCTCTTGCCAGTCTGGTCCTCGCTCATGGCCTCTGCCTGTCAAAGCCAGAGGGGCCTGAGGATGCTTTTCATTCTTGGAGTGTCTCCAGCTTTCCCCTGCCTCTAGGCTGAGACGGTGTCTTGCTTTTAAGTATGGAGACCCACCCAGCCAGCCCATGTTGAGAGGGAATACACAAGCAAACTGGCAGAGTCTCTCTTCCGTTTGTATTAATGAGGTGCCAGTGACCAGATACTTAGAGTAGAAATGTGTATAATTGTGGACACCATGATATTAAGTTTCACTTCCTGGGCTTCCTAACCACTTACACATGAAAGCCGCATTTCAGTAAAAGGTTGTCCAAGGGCAGGAAAGAGACATGTAGGCTTGAATGGAAACCATGCAAGTGGAGATACAGTTATCAAAGCAAGGATCACCCAGGATCTAGTGGTCACTGTGCCTGCTAGTGTTTTGGGAATAGCCGATTGCTTTCTGGTTGGGTTTAAGGTCCTTTCCACAGTAGAAAGCCATGGATGGTACTGGGTGCCTGGCCAAGACCCTCAGGCTGGAGAGGGCATAGGCCTCGGAGAGCCTACTGCTCCTGTGGCCTGCGTGGATCCCCCATCTAAACACTCATGTTTGTACGTGTAGACTGGTGTGGCTCTCAGAGCAGAGGCTTCCTTTTGTGTGGGCAGTGGTTAGCGATGTCTCACATGTGACACGTCTAAGTGCAGAGAGCAGTTGAGTGTCGATGCTGGGCCGTAAGAAGAGAGAGTATGATGCAGGAGCACATGGCACACGGGGACGGATACTGTTGCTGTCCAGGCCACAGGACCACAAGCATGTTCTTGGGACCATCACCTGCATGTGCCGTGGGGGGAGCTGAGCCAGGTGCTGTTGGAAAGAAAAGTGTAATCATTTTCCCATTTGGGTCCCCAGAGAGCCTGTGCCAGTGTGTTCAGGGCCCAAGCCCATCTCCCGGCCCCCCTAACCCCCTGTTCTCCCCCTGTTCTCTAGGGTAAGGACTGGGAAGATGAATTGTCTTCTCATTACCAGATTCTTTGGTTTAAGTCTGTACTCTCCCCAGACATGTCCAGCAAATGATCTCAATGTATGTCCCTTCTCTGCCTAGAGTTGGTGTTGAAAACCTTGTGCCCATGCTGCAGGTCGGGGGGAGGTCAGACCCCTGGGAGGTAAGTAGATCACCAAGGGGAGTCACTGAGGAATGAAATTAGATCACCTATAAGAGATTGGCCACTTGTCCCTCTCCAGCATAAGCTCAAGGTGAGAAAGTGAGATTCAGAATCCCCCAGGGGTTCTGTCTCAGACTTCTGGCCTCCAGAGTGGAAAGATACATTTCTGTTATTTACAACTGCTGGCTGGTTCTGTGTGTCAACTTGACACAAGCTGGAGTTATCACAGAGAAAGGAGCCTTCCTTGAGGAAATGCCTCCATGAGATCCAGCTGTAAGGCATTTCCTCAAATAGTGATCAAGGGTGGGAGGGCCCATAGTGGGTCATCCCTGGGCTGGTAGTCCTGGCTTCTATAAGAAAGCAAGCTGAGCAAGCCAGGGGAAGCAAGCCAGTAAGCAACATCCCTCCATGGCCTCTGCATCAGCTTCTGCCTACAAGTTCCTGCCCTGTGTGAGTTCCTGTCCTGACTTCCTTTGGTGATGAACAGCAATGTGGAAGTATAAGCTGAATAAACCCTTTCCTCCCCAACTTGCTTCTTGGTCATGGTTTGTGCAGGAACACAAACCCTGACTAAGACAACGAGCCTCCTAGTCTGAGGTATTTTGTTACAGCAGCCCCAACAGTAACAGACTGATGATGATATGATGATTATATTATTATTCATTATTACCCACAATAAATTCATGTGCCCAGGAAGACAAAGGGATTCTCATCCCCCTCAAATGAAGTAGGCAACTTTCTGGTTCTTTCCTTAGAATCTCAAGTGCTATTTGGACATAAATTTCAAATGGTCCAAAGCATGAGAAAGAACCAGCGACGGTTACTAGTTGTGCCCCTGAGAGGCGGTGCCTTCAGTTGCCTGGGTTACTGAGCAGCAGAGAGGAAGAGCCCCGTGTCACAGCTGAGTTCATTACACAGCTTTAATAACCTATGGTGTAGCCAAGAGTAATAAAGGTGACGCTGAGCGTGGGGAGCGGGGGTGGGGGTGGGGGTGGGGTGGAGGGGGTAGGATGGAGGTGTGAGGCAGGAAGCTTTGAGTCACATTGCTAGGGCAACGGTGTCCATGGCCAATCGGGGGCGTTCAGGGCTGCCTGTGAATGGAGTTCTTGCTCCACGTCCTCTGAGGGTTTGAGACATCATCTATGTGAGACAAAACCAGAGATACCAGCAGAAGAAGCATTATACACAGGCAAAGAGAGCCAAAGAGTGAGGAAGGGAGGGAAGGACAAAACTGCGAGACAGATAGGCAGCTAGCCAGTTTTTTGTTGTTTTGCTTTTAAAGTTATTTTTCTTTGACAGCTTTGTTGTCAGCTCTGGGCTAATTGCATCTCTTCCCCTGAACACCTCTGCTCTGAGCCTGAGAATAGGCCTTTCTCCAAAATCAAGCAAAGCAACCACCCCCCCCCCCCAAGCCCTAACCTGCTGAGCTCAGTTCATCCTGCTCAATTCAAGGCTGGGCTCTTCCTCACAGGCTGCTTGTGCAGTTTCTCTCCACCTGCAAGGCAGAGGAGGCTCCACGGGGCTGCCCGTGCTCCTCACATCAGGTCTATGTGGTGTGTCTATGTGAATATGTGTATATGTGAATGTGTATGTGGTGTGTATGTGTTTGTGAAATCTGTGTATGCATAGATGTGTATGTGTGTGTAAGTGTGTAGAGCTTCACAACACAGTGCTGTTGTTATGTTAGTGTGTTTATATGAGTGTGTATGTTGTATATGTGAATGTGTGTGAGTGTGTATGTGATATATATGTGTATGTCTGTGTGTATGTGTGTGTGTGTGTAAATGTTCCAGCATTCCCTGTAAGTGCAGAGCCTTGCCTAACTAAATACAGCTGCTGCTTTCAGACTGAGTTGGGGCAATGCCTCAGCCCTACAGGGTCATATCTAAACCCAGGAGGAACCTGGATTTGTGAATTCACCGCTTCCCACACAGATGTGAACCCTGTCCCTGGGAAGAAACTTTCCCACTTGCCCCATCCTCTCAGAGGGGAAAGTTTGGGGGAAGTTTTAACCTCTGTGAGCCCTGACTGAGTAGCAGAGCAATCAGGAGACACAGGAGGCTAAGCTTTCATTCAGATGTAAAACACAGCTAGAGTTTGGCTTGAGGAATACTTACGGATTACTTACTGCTGGGACCAAATACCTGGCAAGAAGCAGCTTAAGGACTGATTTTGGTTCACAGATTGAGAGGATCCCGTCCACCCCGGTGAGGAGGTCATGGCGTGAGGGTCCTGAGGCAGCTGGCGGTGGTGCATCCACACTCAGGAACCAGAGAGGGGTGCTAGTGCTCACACTCCCCCTTAGCCTGAGACCCCAGGCCATGACATGGTCCTGCTCACATCTAGGCTGGGCCTTCCTACCTGTGTGTGTGTGTGCGTGTGTGTGTGCGTGTGTGCATGTGTGTGCGCATGTGCGTGTGTGCGTGTGTGTGTGCGTGTGTGTGCGTGTGTGTGTGCATGTGTGTGTGTGTGTGTGTGTTCTGCACATAGTTAACAGAGGGGAGGACCTGGGGTGGGATATGACTGGTAGAGTTAGTAAAATCCTAAAAGGGTCTTTGTATTTCTGTCTTAATCAGTGTCCTCTTGCTGATGAAGAAGCACCATCATGACCGTAGCGACTCTTATAAAAGAAAGCATTTAACAGGGGCATGCTTACAGTTTCAGAGGTTTAGTTTCATTCTCTGTATGGTGGGGAACATTGTTGGCACACAGGTAGACATGGTAGCTGAGAGTCCTACATCTGAATTTGAAGGCAGCAGGAAGTGAAAGACACTGGGCCTGGCTTGAGCTTTTGGAACCCCCCCCCCCAAAAAAAAAAAAAAACCCATCCTGGTAACATACTTCCTCCAATAAGGCCACACCTCCTAATTTGTAATGGCCAAGTAGCACCATTCCCTAATGACCAAGCATTCAAATCTATGAGCCTATAAGGGCCATTCCCATTCAAACCACCACATATTCCTTAAACATATCTTAAATCAGGCTGAGGTGGGAACCTCAGGAGGCAGGAGAAAAGGAGGGGTTTATTAAGAGTAAGAATACTGGGCTACAGACATAGCTCAGTGGGCAAAGTAATTGCTTTGAAAGCACAAATACCCGGATTCCGTCCTAGAACCCATATTAAAAAGGGGGGCATGGAAGTATATGCTTGTATTCCCAGCACTAGGGAGAGAGGCAGGAGGGTCTCTCAGGTTCACAGGTGAATTCCAGACCCATAAGAAACCCTTTCTCAAAACACAAGGTAGGCCAGATGTGATGGTGCCTGTCTGGAAACCCAACACTGAGGAGACAGATGCAGGTGGGTCTCTGTGCGTTCAAGGCCAGCCTGGTTTGTCTAGCAAATTCTAAGCCAGCTAGGGCTGTGTAGACAGACCATATCTCAACTGTCCAATACAAAAAGTACAAGACAATGACTCTTGAGAGGTAACACCCAAGGTTGATGTGGGTGGCCACATACATGTACCTGCACATGTATGACATGCCCCCACTCACACATGCACAAAATAGAAATGTTAATTGGCTTTGGAGATGAACTATATCAAGGGGGAATTTCAGGCCCTAACCTGAGTTTCTTGGGGCCATTGTATGCAGCTCAGACTCACTGACTTAGGATTGTTGAAATTCATCATTACAGTTGTAGGGGTTAATTGGGTCCTCAAACCAATTGGTTCCTTGTCCCAGGGGAATCCTTCCTTAACATCCCAGTTTCTGACAGTTGCCAAACAGCTTTTGTGTCCCAAGGTTTGTAGGGAATCCTTCTGTAGCATCTCAATTTTGTGCCTGCCTGCGTCTGAATTTTTCTCGTCTTGACAGGAGAGCTGTCATTGGATTAGGGCCCATCTGACCTCCTTGGAAGTATTTACAAATAGAGCCACACACACAGGTAACTTCTACCTGTCAGGAGACGCAGTACCCCGAACTTGACGCTCTGGAAGCCATCGTAGGAATGGCAGCAGCAGGGAGGGATAGGGCCTGTGCCCACCAGGAGTGGCAGACATTACTGTGGAGTGGCAGATATCACTCTGGAGCAGTAGACATCTCTCTGGAGCAATCCACTTGGACCGTTGGGAAGCTGTCGTCAGTCTTTACTGTACTCAGCAGGATTTGGCATCACCTAGGAGAAATGCCTCTGGGCCCAACTATGAAGATGTATTCAGGGAGGTTGAACTGAGGGAAGACATTCCCTGGATAGTGGTGTCAACATCCCATCAGCTGGGGTTCTGAACTGGATATAAAGGAGCCAGTGAGCTGGGCATCTGCAATCTGCTTCTTTGGCTACTCATTCTCTGTGACCAACTGCCTGAGGCTCTCATCATGACGGGTTGTACCTTAGATACATGAGCCAGAATAGATCCTTCCTCCCTTCCTTAACTTGGTTTTGTCACTGCAACGATGAAAGTAAAAGTAAAAGCAGAATGGGGTATAACGAAGAAATGTCTTACAATCACGGCTCCGCTTTCAGAACCGGCTATTGATTAATTAGCTTCTCTGCGCAGGAGACTTTGATTTCTTTGCCTGCAGGCAACTTAATAAAGTGAGGGGTGAACTGGGGTAGTGAGGAGGGTGGTCTGTAAATAAACACTCTCAGCATCTCCTGCATCTGGACAGAATGTCCTGAAAGGAAGTCGTATACGTGCTTAATGAAGTGTTTTGTTAGTATTCGAGTTCGTGGTGGCAGTTTAGGAGCAATTTCTTTAAAAGCATGCTTTTAGGGGAGAAGGAATCTTCTGGGAGGGGGTGGGAAAAGAGCTAATATAAACTAAACCCTGAGTACACAGAGTCAATGCAGCACCCTCCTACGTGACTGCCGCAGGCACACAATCTCCCTTCAGAGTGATGCAGACCTCTGCAGGAGATGGGTCTGGTCTGTGGCACAGTGGCCTGGGGTTTTCCAAGCCCTGGCAGCCAGCGTGCACGCTGCTTGCTTGTTGCCTTGTGGCCAGCTCAAGAACTTCTCATATATGTAACATCACTTACACCATATACCTTTAAAACTTTGATCCAAGATTTCCCTCAACAATAAAGACCCCCTTTGAAGCATGCAGGGCGGGCTTGGCAGATAGAACAGCCTTCAGCACTCAGTGTTGTGGAGCACCCTCAGTGGAGCACTCCTAACACACGAGCTAGGCTGAGACCCTGGCTTATGGCTCTGTCTGCTACTGATGCTGTGGCCTTCCAGGCTGATGGTGACGGGCTCTGGCACAAGAATTCTGCTGCACAGCTTGGGGCCATGACTAATGTTCCTGTCCCTCATTGTCCTAACCAGCCCAGGTTCCCTGGATTCCACAAATATGCTGCATTTTACAGAAAAAGTGTCTCAGCCCTTATCATTAAATTAAGGACCAGGTGTGGAGAGCCTCCTGGTAATACAGTGTGTTTTGAGTGTTCCCCAAGCACTCGTGTGTGGAAGGCTCGGTTCCCAATGTGTGATGCTATTGGGAGGTAGTGGATCTTTAGGGATGGGGCTTGGTGGAGGTCTTAGTACGACTGACTTGAAGGAGACTGTGGGATTCTAATCACTCCCTTTCACTTTTCTTCACAACCTCTAACATGTGCTCTGCAGGCCTTAAGCGACGAGGTAGCTGAACACAGGCCTTCATAGCTGTGAGCCAAAGTAAAAGCTCACGCTCAGGCACTGCGCTCTACTAACAGTCGACAAATGTGTCTGTACTGTTCGGGTATTCCTGGGATGGGTGGCAGGATTTCTCATCCCCAAACCATGCCACCTTAGCATCAGGATTACTGTGAGCAACTAAGAAACATATATACTGACACTCTTTGTCTGACCTCCACTTCTTTGTCTATGGTCAGGGCATGGATTTGTGAAAGTGTTTCCACCTCTTCTTCAAGGAGGGGTAGAAGTTAATCACCAGCTGATAGCAGACATTTATCAGCCTCTGGTGAGATCAGAGAGTATGACCGCAGCTCTTACCACCCGACCTACCATGACATTTCCCATAGATCTACCTCCAGAGACTTGCCACTCCTGGGGGAATCACAGGTTTCTTCTTTGTCTGGTTTATTCTTTATAGGATAGACTGTCCTTTAGGGGAGATGTTATTGACCTCATGAGCTAGAGACTTTATGCTGCTGTGATAAAACATTATGACCAAAGGCAACTTGAGGAAGATTTTATGCTGAATTATAGTTCCAGAGGGGTAAGAGTCCATTATGGTGAGGTGGAGGCAGGAAGTGGTAAAATGCTGAAAGATTATGTCTTTAAACACAGGCACAAAGCTTCAAGAAAAAGAGAGAGGAGAGGGAGGAGAGAGGGAAGAGAGAGGGGAGAGGAGAGAGAGGAGAGAAGAGAGGGAGGGGAGAGAGAGGAGGGGGAGAGGGGGAAGAAAGGAGAGAGGAGAGAGAGGGGAGAGAGAGGGGAGAGGGTAGAGAGGAGAGGGAGGGGAGAGCACAAAACAGAGAGAGAGAGAGAGAGAGAGAGAGAGAGAGAGAGAGAGAGAGAGGGGGGGGGGGGGAGAGAGAGAGAGAGAGAGAGAGAGAGAGAGAGAGAGAGAGAGAGAGAGAGAGGAGAGGGAAGGGAGACAGTAGTGAGAGGGGAGAGGTAAGAGGTGAGAGGGGAAAGGGAGGGGAGGGATGAGAAGAAAAAAGAGAGAAAGGAGAGAGGAGAGGGAGGAGAAAGAGAAGAGAAAAGAGAGAGGGAGAGAGAGAAAGAGAGGAGAAAGAAGAGGAAAGGGAAGAGAGAAGAGAGAGAGAGAGAGAGAGAGAGAGAGAGAGAGAGAATGAATATGAATGAGAATGAACTGGAAGGGGTGTGAGACTATAAACTCTCAAGCCCTCAGTGAAGTACCTCCTTCAGCAAGACTTCACCCCCTAAATCTCCCCAAACAGAGCCGTCAAGTTGGGAGCAAATGTTCGAGTGCCTAATGCTATCTGTGCAGGACATTTCCTGTTAGAACTGCCACACATAGGTTTATTTATTTATTTTTTCATGTTGCTGTGATAAAACACCCTGACAAAAGTAACTCAGGGAGAAGGGGCTTGTTCCAGGTAACAGGCCATTACTACAGGAACATCAAGGTGTTTGGAATTTGAAGTAGCTGATTATAATACTTCCACAGTCAAAAGCAGAGTGCAGGGGATTCATGCATGCCTGCTTAACTGTCTACAGATCCCTCTCTGTGCTTCTACAGTCCAGGACACAAACCTAGGGAATGGTGCCACCCACAGTGGGCAAGTCTTTTCCACCTCCATTAAGGTGATCAAGAGAATTCCCTGCAGAAATACCCATTAGCCAAGTCACGCTTGCCAAACCTTCATCGAGGCTTACTTCTCAGGTGATTCAGTTTGTGTCAAGTAGACAATTAGAAATACCCATCACAGCTACTCAGTCCACATTCTTGTCTTTGAGCTATTCATTGTAGAGTGCCTCCATGAGTAACCATGGTGCGGCTATCAGTACACTACTGATGGTTTTTGTTTTTTTTTTCCTTGTTAAGCCTAATTTACAGAGTCATCGCTGTGAACTGAGAAATATTTTCCTTCTCAACATACCCCAAATGGTGTGTCTTAAAGGCTGCCCAGTTTCCAGTCAGTTATGGCAGGGCAGCAATAGAGCTGACCTGGAGAATGGAAACTGAGTAGTGTCCCATCAACCCATCCCATGATCCTCCTGGGCAGACTGAGGAGGGGACCAAGTTCCCACAAGACAGAGCCAGTAGCACTCCAGTGGGGCATGGTGATAAACTGGTGATTCAGCAGAAGTCACAGAAGGTGAGGGAGAGAGACGGGTGACAGGAGCCAGGGGTGGAGCCCCACCATGGTAGAGCAGCAGAGAGGTGGTGAGCCCTCCCCCGCGCTTCCTGCCTCTGATGTTCTGATTGACAGGCTGCTCCATCCATCAGACTCCTGAGTGGCAGTTCTTACCAGCCCCTAGGCTGCCGTTCAGAAAGAAGGAGATATGAGGCAATGTCTAGAAAAACATGTCTATTTTTTTTAAAGATTTATTTATTTATTATATGTAAGTACACTGTAGCTGTCTTCAGACACTCCAGAAGAGGGCATCAGATCTTGTTACGGATGGTTGTGAGCCACCATGTGGTTGCTGGGATTTGAACTCCAGACCTTCAGAAGAACAGTCGGGTGCTCTTACCCACTGAGCCATCTCACTAATCCCTTGTGGTGACTGTCATTGCTATAGTTTGGGACTTGATCTGTCTCCCTGTGTACTGTGTGCTAATCTGGCTTAGTCAACAGCCTACTGTGCAACTGGGAGGTGACAAAACCTTTAGAAAGTGGGTTTCTTAGTTAGGGTCTTACTGCTGTGAACAGACACCATGACCAAGGCAACTCTTATAAGGGCAACATTTAATTGCGGCTGGCTTACAGGTTCAGAGGTTCAGTCCATATCATCAAGGTGGGAGCATGGCAGCATCCAGGCAGTCATGGTACAGGAGGAGCTGAGAGTTGTACATCTTCATCTGAAGGTTGCAGGCAGAATACTGGCTTCCAGGCAGCTAGGATGAGAGTCTTAAAGCCCACACCCATAGTGACACACCTAGTCCAACAAGGCCACACCTCCTAATAGTGCCACTCCCTGGGCCAAGCATATTCAAACCATCACAGTGGGTGTGGTGGGAGGAGGCCAGGCCATTGGAACCATGCTTTTGAAGGGGGCATTGGAACACTAGCCCCTTCCTCTTCTGTTCACATTCAGGTGTGAGCTTTCTGACTTTACCCTATCACACCTTGCTGCCAGGATGTGCTGCCTTACTCTGGGTCATGAGCTGACACCTCTAGAACATGGGCCAAAATAAATCCTCTTTGTTCTAGAAGCTGATGTAATAGAGCATTGGTTACAGAAACAGGGAGCTGCATAACACAAGGGCTCTCTAGGAAAAACAACCAATTTATGTTCTATTGTATTTCTCCCTGAAGAGAAATGCTAATATGGTACAGTACAAATGCTAATATGGTACAGTTTCAAGTTCAATGAGTAGGACTGAGGAAGAAGATATCTAGTATCGACCTCTGACCTACATACACACAAACAAACACATACATGCACACAAGTATACATATATGTACACATGTGCACACATGTATACATACACACATGCACACAACACACACAAACACACATGTATACATATATGTACACACACATACAATACATACATGTATGCATACACACAAATACACAAACACATGCACATGCATTTGCACGCAGACCTATTGCAGACCTAAGCACTGTTAAGTGGACTGTGGCTCTGGCTTGGCTTATGTCTTGTTTGTGGGGTCTCTCCTGTTTGCCCCCAAATGTGATTGTCTTGTGGACGAGTTTTTCTTAACCTTAAATGTGCACACGTTTGGCTTTTGAAAGAAAATATTTCTTCTAGAATGGCTGATGATACCTAATCCCAGCCAGACCTTTATCTCGATCCAACAGTGATTATGAAATTCTTTCATTTCCTCTTGGATTTCCCACCATCCCATTATGTTTCTTTTGGTCTCAAAATCCCTTCCCCCTACATCCAATCCCAGTGAAGTAGGAGGAAGAGGGTTGGTTGCCTTGTGTGGTTGCTGTGCTGTGCTGTGCTGAACACCTTGGTAAAATGCAGCACTGTGGAGGGAGAATCTTGTTGGTTCACCATTTCAGGTTATCGTCCATCAGAAGAAGGAACTCAGAGATGACTGGAACTTGGCCCAGCTAGGAAAGCTGCATAAAGAGCATCCACATAATACCGTACATTATAAAGAGCAGAGGGAAAACTAATATGTGCTTAGGGCCCAGCTAGCTTTCTCTACTCTTATACAGTCCATGGCCCAAACCCAGAGAATGGCACTATCCACTGTGGGCTGAATCTTCCCACATCAAATAATGCAAGAAATACACCCTCCCATAGACATGCCTGTAGGCCAAGCAACACCCGCCCATAGACATGCCCATAGGCCAAGCAAGACCCTCCCATAGACATGCCCATAGGCCAAGCAAGACTAGACTTGAGACTTCTCAGGTGACTTTAGATTTTGGCAAGTTGATGTGTCAGAACCAAACAGCCACAGGGACCCATAGCTTATCTGTGTACTAAAATAGAGACTCACTTGTTTCCAGTGAGTAACCAAAGGGAAGGTATCTTAATTTTGAAAGGAACAAGGCCAGCTTAATTGTGAGTCTTTTTTGTGTGTTCTTGAGTGTAGGCACCCATATGCCATGGAGCATGAGGCAGGGTCCCTTGTTCACTGATATGCATGCTGGGCTAACTGGCCTGTCACTGGGGATCTGTCCCTATCCATCCATCTCACTGTAGGAACAGTGGAATCCACATGAATGCTGTCACATCCAACTCTGTGTGTGTTCTGGGGACCTAAACTCTGGTCTTTATCCACTAAGACGTCTTTCCTGTTCCCTCCTTTTTTCTGGAATGAAATCTTTCCCATTACCCTTTTCTTTCTAAGTTCAAGGTCCTTCTTTTCCATCTATTGCTGCCTTGGATCGGGACCATGGTCTGTTGAGGCTGTGGTGCATAAAAATGGTGCCAACAGTGTCCCTGCCCTTCTGCTAAATGCCAGTGGCATTTCTTCTCAGTGTAAATCAGTAAGGTCTTTTGAAGTTGTCCACTGGGGTAAGATTGCTCCCATTGGGAATGTTATAATGAGATACAGTGGCCCTTTCACGTCGTGTGGGGATGCTCTAGGAACACAGAGGTGGATGCATGAATCTGAGGCTAGCACTGATTTTTGTTGAACTGATAACTGGTTATAAGTGACTAACAGGCAGGTAGAAAATACAGTGTGAACATACAAGATAATGGGATGCTTGTGCCCAGTACGGGTTATAGCAAGATGCTACAAGTCTTAACACCCTATTCAGTAAACCACACACTTTAATATTCATGAAGTCTCCATAGACTATTCCATGTAACATTTCTGGCTACAGCTGATCCTAGACAAATGCGGGTAAAAGAAAGCTATGGTCACTGAGGAATAGAAAAAGCTGAGTGAAGAGACAGGCTGGTGCCTGGGCTTTGCTTCCTTATGGATTACTCTGTGGTCTGCCAGTGACATGGGACCAGGTCTCATGATACATAAGGTAGACGAAGGGATGCCATTTGGGGGTGAGCGATAACCTCACAGGTGGGATTTACCAACATTTCACAGGTGATGGAGACCTTCAAAAACTTTAGTCATTCAGGGTCCACCCTTAGGTTCCAGATGAAAACATATAGTATCTCAGGGGCACAGGGACACCATTTTCACATCTCCATTGCAGTACTGGCCTTAAGGAGAACTGTGTAATCCTGCAGGTTACTGCTTCTGGGACATCTCAGAGCTACCTGCCTCAGGCCCTTGTACTTGACCTTTCAGGGTCAGCCTCTAACAGCAGAATTAGGAGGTGAAGAAGGAGGGAGAGTAGAGATCTGAGCTGGCAGCACATGCCTCTTTACAGTCAGGGATGCTCCCAAAGGCTGGGCACTTGTTGGCGCCAGGGTCCCTCTACAGCAGAGCAACAGCCACCCACACAGGCAGCTAGTTTTCCCCCAGGGTTCGCCATCCCTATTTTTGTGCAGAGCTTCAATGCTCCTTACCTTTCCTGATCACAAGATGTAAACCCACTGGGGAGGGTGCTCCTGGGGTTTCTCTTAGGATCTCCAGTAAAACCTTGACCTTTCCACCGCAGTATACAGGACAAAGAGGTGAGGTACAAGCTCACCAGAGCGCAGCGAAAGTGATCCATCCCGAGTGAACACTATGCCCCCAGTAACTTATGGAAAATGGAGGTGGGGGGCAGTGAACATAGTGGTCACCTCTTGGCAGGAATCCAGTTGCCCCTCTGATTTTGAATGCAGTGCTTCTCCTAGTTCTAGGAAAGCAGGTCTTCCTGATGCAACCATCTGGAGAAGGGTAGCAATGGGGATATCCTTTTCCTAGCCTCTTTTGCTCCCAGGGAACATACACTTGGAGGATGAGCAATGAAGAATGGTAACACCAGTATGCCTGAGTTGACATCCCTCCAAACATACTACTCCAGTGGAGATGGAATAGCATGCTCATGGACAAAATGCACATATTTCATCTGTAAACTTACCTGATAATTTGGTCTATGTTTGATGAGGCATTGCTCCATGACCCCTACTTTACCAAAATCCATGGTAAATTGTAAAGAGAAAAACCTGATGTTCTGGACACACTGTGCTTAAAAGGTTCTGATAGCTATCACAGGTTATTTTGGGAATACCATGGCTGCTTTCCATGCTCTCTATGGCTGTCACACACAATTCTGAAACATATAATACTCCCTACACGGGAAGCACAAGAACACGTACAGGATGAGAATATACGTTCCAGCTTCAGTCACGTCAGGTGATCTCGGTGGTCTTTATTTACTCTGGATGCTTTATTTTCTATTAAAGTTTCCAACAAGAGAACACTCCTCTCAGGTTGGAGTTGAGGGCTGTCATTGTTCTTGAGCAGGTATTCATACAGCAACATCACTGTGTAGGAGTTATCACACAAATAAAACCTTTTTAGAAACCGAGACTTCCCACACAGTTAACTGTGTGGGTTTAGACTAGGGCTGGCTTTCATGGCCTACCTGAGACCATGTTGAGATCATGTTGCTTTGACAATGAAAGGTTTAGCACACCAGAACAAAGGCATGGTGTCTAAACTTGGGAAACGACCACAATAACTTAACATATTTCTCAGAGCCATCAGGCGCCACAGTTGAGATCCGCCCCAGCCCAGGGGAAGTACAGTTGCACCTGTCCCTGCCAACTATCCATTGTATGGGACATCAGAAAATCACTTTGTCCCTTTGGACCTGCACTGGTCTGTGATAAAGTGGGGTAGGCCTGGCAAACGGTTGGCTTTGAAGAATGAGTCACTTGGTCATTTCTGGAAGAAAAAAACAAAAAAAACAAAAAAACAAACCCCCAAACTCTACGCTGCCAAGATGAAAAAGAAGCAGAAAGAAGCCCCAGGCTACCAATATTTCTCAACATCTGCTACTAGAGAAAACAATGTTTATTGTGGTAAAATCTGCATATCATAAAATTTCCCATTGTAACCACTTTTAGGGGTTCATTTCAAAGGCGTGGAGCAAGTTTGCACAGAGGTAGAGCCATCTCTACCATATAGTTGCAAATACTTTCATGGCCCCCAACTAAGTCTACTCAGTAAATGACAGCGCCATGCCCAGCCTCACACCCCATTCTACTTCAGACAGCACTGGAGCTCTCACGTGTGCCCCACAGCACCTGTTTGTTACTTTGTAACTGGTTTGTTTCATTTCTAACTTTCTCAAGGTTTGTGCACACACTAGTGTTGGAGTCTTGTTTCTCTTTGGGATAAAGAGTATCTACATCTGCTTGTTCATTCATCGCTCAGACCGGAATTCTTTCTCTAGTTCACACGCGGATGAGATGTTTTCTAAAGAACATTGTGAGTGACTTTACAGAATGAATAATCTTTTACTCTCTTTAATCCTATGTTAAACTAGAGTGAGATGTAAAATAAGTGGTAAGTAGCATGCATTTAAATAACACTAAATATGTAAATAGGAATGTCAACCCTCTCTCGTCTCCCAGTAGAATTATTTTTCTTTTATTTTGTTCTAGAAGAATATGTAGGGTACAAAGTCTACATTTCAAAAATAGGATTTCTGCAGCTAATCATCTTAACGGGGACATAAATGCCAGCCCAGCCTCTGTGAGTCATTTCTTGGATTTTAAAAAGAATGTATTTCAGACAGGAGGTTTTTTCATCTTTGAGGTTTGTTTTAAGAAGTGCCAGAAGCAAAGGCAAAATAATAAACTGCCTGGAGCCCCGCTCAGATCCAGAGGCAGCCCTGAAACCAGAGGGCTAGGCAGACCCTTGGCTGGAAGGACCCATCCTCGGGTTGGCAGGGTTCAGCTGCTCACTTGGAGGCAGGGTTGAATGGGGGTAGTCTCTGTATCCTGTAAAGTCTCCTCTTGATTTCAGAAAGCACTAAGGTGGTCTTGAGTGATGGCTTAGCAATTAATAGCATGGGCTGTTCTTCCAGAGGACTTGAGTTGGATTCCCAGCACCCAAAGATGACTTACAGCCAGCCATCTGTAGCTCCAGTAACAGGGACACCGTCTTCTAGCCTTCATAGGCATTGCACATGGGTCCTACACAAACATACACGTGAGCAAAATGTCTGAATATATAAAATTAAACATTAAAATCATGAAGGGAGGAAGGCATGATGCAGTGGGGGAGGAGTCTATGAGAGGAAACAGGGCCTTTAAAAAGCCAGGACTGCCTTTGCAAGTCAATCTTTTTGAGCAGCACTGTGCTGATCTGGCTTTACCCCCTCTAGTTGCCAGTGGAAGCATTGAGCAGGCATCTGTGGAAGGCAGCTGCTGGTGGCTACAGCCATGTTGCTTAATCTGAGAAGAGCTGTTGCTAGCAATGAGTTTCTTCTTTGACAATCCTGCATTGTCAGGATCCACCTGGATCCAACTGGAGTTCTGAATGCCATCAACAGTCTTCTTTTGTGTGTAAGAACCACACAGCATCTTGTCCCCTGGGATGGGGTGGGGGGGAGGGGCTTGTCTTTTCTCATCCCCTATGCCCGAGGGATAAAGCTTCCTGGCCATGAGTGATCAATCCCCAGTCTGCACCACAAACAACCCTAAGCCAAGGAGAAGGACCCACCAAGGGCCCCAGTAACTTCACACAGAGCAAGCTCACTCCAGTGACTCCATGGCATGGGGGCAGGCATGCTGCTGGGTTCATAAAGTCCTGTGATCAGTAACAGAGGGTAGCAGTGGGTTTGCTAATGACAAATAGGTAAATCTACTCAGGGATTTCATATCACAGGAACCCCCAGAAGATGGGTAAAGAATGGGACTCCTTCCAAACACTTGTAACCACCCAACTCTCTGATCAAGAAGCAGCTCCCTGGAGCAGGTTCTCCAAATACACTTAAACAAATTCCAGTTTACACACCTGCTATGTCTAGCAATCTAATGGCACCTAACACACGACAGACACACCCTCAGTCAAGTGTTCTCTTGCAGCAGGGACCACATCCCAAGAGCACCTTGACCAAACTTCTGTGGAAAGCTTTAGAGTAAGTTCCTAAAGCAGCGAGCAGGGTTTGGATGGCAGAAGGGCTTCCAGGAGTCAGCTGCAGCGAGACAGCCCGTGTTATTACTCCAAGGGTAAGGTATATAAGCGTTATATAAGGTATATAGGGTTATGAGCAGGAAGGGCTGATTGTGTTAGCATTTTATCTAGGCCCCACAGTTACCTGGCAACAACCAGGTGTGCCTGACTCACTATAAAAGGGACTGCTTGCCCCCCCCCTTGTCTTCTTGCTCTCTCTCTGTGTCCTCTCCTTCCTTACCCCCCTCTCTCCCCATTCCCCTTCCCCCTCACTCTCCATGTGCTCATGGGCTTGTAGGACCAGATATGGGGATAGGACTTTGTGACTTGGAGTTAGAAGGTTGGAAAAGAAAGATGTGTCAAGTGATACTAGATCTTGTAAGTCTAACTTCACCCATAGACCCCGAATCTCTAAGCCAGGGAAAACAAACCTCAGTCCACAAGGCTCCTGCTGTAGGGTGTTTAGCAGCAAGGTGGGCTGAAGAAGGAAGCCTAGTGTCCTCCCACAGCTCCAGGCTTAAGATGCTTGGCCCCTCCAGGGGATTGAACCATCTTTGTCCAGCACTCCCATCCTTCTGTAGAAAATGAGTACATGGACCACCATCCTCATCTTGCTCAGGTCCCAGTGATGAGCATACAGGAGGCTCAGTTTGTGACATTATTACAGGAGAATTTTTTGTGTGTGTGTGTTTCCTCGCTGTTCCCACCAGAAGCAGCCAAGTCACTGTAGAAGCTCAAGGCCACCATTGACATCAGCGTTTTGACATCAACCTGTGAAGTGCTGAAGGAGTCCTCTTGTACCTTTTTGCTTCAAGGGACTTGCAAGCCTCATGTCTGAAAAACACAGGGTCTGATTAACAGAAGCAGCCTGAGAGGTCAACAAAGTCTCCCCAGGCTTAGCCAAAAACCAAGTTCTATTTGTTTTTGTTTTGTGATTTTCTGTTAAGATATTGGGTCTTAAAAACACTCAAGTTTTCTGGAAGGTTCTGTTGGTGGGATGGCTGCTCTTGGTGTAGTCTGTCAAGACGACTCTGGGGCTGGGTGGCCTACCATTCTGGGGGCTCTTGGAAAATGGCCCCTGCCAAGAAAATTTAGGATGATAAACTGTATATGGTTTAGCTTTCTGTGCTTTACTTTTGTGTATACAAGGGTGTGCGTGTCTGTGTGTGTCTGTGCCACGCCCACTCTAGTGGGCCTGATTCACAACAGGCCTGAAAACCTGGAACGAGTCCTGAGGAAAAGAATCTCAAGGAGATTCAGCCTCCTAGAGTCCTGGCATTTTCAATAATCTATATACACGAACCCTATCCGCATGCTAGTATGGTGTATGCTCTCTTTCAATATTATTAATGCCTTTAAAGATTAAACTTTTACCATAGGTGAAATTCCCTTAAAGCCAGTGTTCCAAAGTCCTGATAATTCCTTAAAACCAGGAGCTCGGAATTCAGCAAGAAGGTTACCTGTTCATTAACGTTCTAATTCACTTCTAGTAAACACTGGTGAAACCGATTAAACATCACAAAGAACAGAGCCAAGCCCAGGGCCAAGCTTAGAGTAGTGTACCTATGGAAGTTATGTTCATATGCAAGCATTTACCAAGGCCTAGGAAATAGGGGGGGGGGGGATGTGGTATTGCATTATTCATGTGATCTGCCAGAGCACAAACCCCCAAAACATGTTTTTCTGCTAGGCCCGAGGAACAGCATAATCGAGGGGACCCCTGACAGTGGGGTTTAACTATTGACTACCCTTGCACCTGGCTTCCTCCTCAAGCTTCCTGGTCCCACCTCCTGGTCTTTTCCTGTATTCTATCCTTTGTCTTGTGTCATTTGTTACAACGGATGTATCCTGCCCTGCTTTTCTTGTTTGATTCTGTATTAAAGATGTGATGCTCTTTTTGATCAATACATTCAGTTTTACACCCTCTCTCCTGTGAACTGTCTGTCACTCATTCGCCGAATCCTCGCTCACCTGCAACCAAGAGACCTGTTTCCCACAGATCGGGGACCCAAAGTGAGGTCCAGTCTGTGGCATGTCTGTGTGTGTGTGTGTCTATGTGTCTGTGTACATGTGTTTGTATATATGTGTTCCATTGAGTGTACATGTGTCCACATGCATGTGGAGGCCATACAACAATCTTAAGTGACATTCCTCAGACGACTCTACTTTGTGCTTTTGAGACAGGGTCTCTCATTGAGATCTAGGGTTTGTTCTTTAGACCAGGCTAGCTAGTTAGCAAGTCCCAGGGAGCTTCTTGTCTCTGGCACTCTCTACAGAACAGCCAGGGTGGGCTTTCCACTCTGAGATTATCAAGTTACCTGTATCAGTCCAGTCAGGCGTAGCAGGATCATGGTTATCTGAGAGGCCAGGAAGCCACACTCCTCACCCTGGAAGCTGTCTTTAGCCACAGATGCTTCAAGAAGCAAATTTGTTTGTAGTTTAGAAATAGACAATAAAGGAAATCAAGCAACATAGAAAAGTCCCATTGTCGTGAACAAGTAGTTCCTGCCCTCCCACCCACCTGGCCCTGGCCTCACCTTGCAGAAAGAACCACTTGAGCTCAGTATCTTTAGTCTGTTTGAGGTTGATATATCATTCTTCATGTGGCTCAAGAATGCATGATCATTTAAAAAATACCCATATGGGACCTTAGCTGGGGACTTTGTGCCCAGAGTAATAAGGACCAGCTGGTTTTTGCTTGTACTAGTTTAGTAACTTAGCTGGTCAAATAATATTAAACTCTCTTTTGGGCCCTCAGGTTGACACACAAAGATCGGAGAGGCCTGCCTATGTCCTAATTACTCTGTGTTTGCCATCCTAGAAGAGCTGGGTCCTCAGTGGGCATGAAGCCCCCATCAGTGGTCCCCAGTCTCCCTCTGAAGCTAGGCATGTCTGCCTTTCCTCTACCTAAAAAGATAATTTAGGATTGTGGTACCCAGTATGGCTCCTCTTCAGCAATTCAGAGCTTTGGATCCGGAAGGTCCTGGAACATGTGTTCTCCACAGGTGATGGGGATGGAGGAGACCGGAGAAAAGGGTTCTCAGCCTTCTCAGTAGGGGGCATGGGATAAGTCTAGTGTGAGCAACAACAGCACTGATACCAGATGGCATTGCGGATCTGCAGCCAAGCCCATGGGATGGCAGTGTGTGGTTGGTTGCTGCTCCAAATTCACACCAGAGAGAGCTCACACATCCAGCTGGTGCCGAGCAGGTGAGCAGTATGGACTGGGCGCTGCTCAAGTTGCCTGACTCAAGGTAGACTGTTTCTCTTTCTGGGGACTTCCCTGAATTTCTAGGGTATCACTTCAGTCAACAGACCCTCGCTGCCTAGATGGAAGCCGTGGAGACTTCTGCTGAGAGGACAGACAGCTGGCCTCTCTTCCTCACTGCCTCAGAAAAACAAGATGTCACACGGTTACCTCCATTTAAAATTCTTCCTATTCCTTTACTTACAGTAGGCCCAGTCTTCTCTCCTCCCTCCCCCACCTAGAGTTGACCATTAACTGACACTACTCCCCAATTTTCCCTTGCATCCCATTTTCCTCCCCTTTCCTCAGTCCCCATCTTTTTAGCTAAAATACCTAGACAACAAAACCACAAATTTCATTGCCCTTACAGGCAGGCATGGTTTTGGTTAATACCCCAAGTCAAATAACCAATAATTATTTGATTTTTGGGAGGTCAGGGAGGCACATAAAACTGATTCTGGAAGAAAAAATTCCAGAGCTAAGAGAAGTACTGATGCTGGCCAAGACCTCCAGACCACATTTAATTTGATGGCCACAGGCCCCTTGGGAGGGATTTTGCTGTCAGCTACAAGAACACTGGACTCTACAGGAGCTACTCAACCTGTGTTCAATGGGCAGGCAAACGAAGAGGCAGAGTCTAAACTCCTGAGCTCCTGGTGGTATAGCCAGCTGCTACTGTTTACAAACACTCAGTTCCAAGCTTCCGACAACAGCACTGATTGCATCCAAGGTTGGTTTGGTTGCTCAAAAATATGTATTTGCATTTTGCTAATATAGCCTTCCCACCCAGCTGGTTGAAGATCTTCATTCAGTTCACCCAGTAACACTTGTCCTTGAGAACAGTGTCTCACGGGGAGATGGCTCAGCTAGTAAAGTAGTACAAACAGGAGCACCTGAGTTCAATCACAGGCACTTAGGAAAACGCCAGGCGTGATTGTATGCTCTTCCTACACCAGGGAGGGGGAGCCAGGCAGATTGCCTCAGGTCCCAATGAGAGACCAGGTATCAGAAAACAGGATAGATGGCACTGAGGAAGAACAACGTCCAAGTTTGTCCTCTGGCTTCCACACAACGTACATGCACACACACACACACACACACACACACACACACACATGAAAACACATATCTGTACATGCTTAGAATGCATGCATGTACACACAGAAACACATACATGCACATACATAGAGCACACTCTAGCTCTTCACACATACTCACATGCATGTATATGCACACATGAATATATGTACACACATATACACACACACATGACACACAAATTTGTTCTCTGGCCTCCACATAATGCACATACTCACACACAAAACCACATATCTGCACATGCTTAGAATGCACACATGTACACATAGGAACACATACGTGCACATACATAGAGCATACCCCTTAGCTCCCCCCACACACTCACATCATGCATGTACATACACACATGCATACACACACACACACACACACACACACTGAAGTGTCAGCCCTGGGTTTATGCCTAGCCCTGAAAGTGGCATTTGTAAAGTGGTTTTAGTTTAAAAGGATGGCTTTTGAAGAAATGGAAGTGGGTAAGTTTTCTACTGAGGAGCCGAGAACAGCACCCTCAGTAGTTCCCAGTGCCTCCTCAAAGCTTGAGTCTCTGTTGGTACTGTCTTTCTGGCTCAGGTAATCACATAGCAGCCAGCCCCAGCTCTTCCCATAGAGACCTTGTTCCCATTATGCCCTGGCCAGCCAAGGGACAGGAATAGTGGTGGCGGTAGGGGAGGGGCTTGGCTCAGCATTCACGGAAAGACTGTGGAGACAGCTCTTCCTGAAGTGCTTTCCCGTGATGAAAATGGTCTCCTTTCCATTGCACCCACAGGGTAACGTCTTCCTGGGCTTTTAGTAAACACACACAACTCCTGGACTCTCCCTCTGGCATGGAGGAAGAGGGCCATCCCTCTGAGGCACCGTGAGACCCAGCCGGGGCATGAGGTGTGCTGATGGGTGACCATGAGTCACCTGTGGGAAGGGAATGTGCTAGACCCAGCTCTCCAACACCTTGTCCCCCATTTTGCCTAGACAGGGCGGAGGGTGGAGGAGGCTACAGCTCAGCATGTAGCTGAAGTCCAGCAAGCTCTCCTCACAGAGGAAGGCACCCAGTGAGCTTAGCCCTCAAGGAGGCTTGGCCAGCAGCCTCACTCCTGAGAGAGGAGATTTTGGCACCTGTCACCTGTCACCTTGTCTTTGTCCCTGCTCCTCAGTTTTGCTTTCACAGAGCTGGTCCTTGGCTTCCAATCTTCCTACCTGACTCTTTCCTAAGATGGAGCAGGGTTTTGGGGGCTGTGTCACTTGGGTCAGGAAGCCAGGCTCTGTTGCCTGAGATCAGCCTGTGCTGGGTGAGCCACTGCTGTCTTCATCTGTGACAGAGAGAATGTAGGAGATTTAATGAGTCTGTGTTTGCCAAGCTCTTTGAAGACTCTCAGAGCTCATGAAAGCCTGTGCTCATTACGGTGATAACTACGGCTGCTCTGGGCTTTAATGTTGTTCTTCCCTTGGAGGCCTGACAGGCTAGCTCTCACTCACATGGGTGAGACCTCAGTGGGTGCAGAAAGATGGGGGTGGGAAGAAGTGGTGTGCATGCTCTTAGTGCATGTGGGGTATGTTTGCACGTGTGCGCACAAGTGTGTGTGTGTGTGTGTGTGGGTGGGAGGGTGGTTGTGTGGGAGGGGTACATGCAGTATGTGTGGTGTATAGTGTGTGTGTGTATGTGTGTGTGGTACGTGGTATATGGTATGATGTGGTGTGTGTGCCCTGGTGTGTGTGTGTCATGTGTTGTGTGGGTGTGTGGTGTGTGTGCCACGGTGTGAGTGTGCAGGGTATACTGTGTCTAGTGCGTGGACCTGGGCTCCACTCCCCCAGTGACTGTGAGGGGACAAAATCCCTTCCCTAGGTGCTGGCTCTGGCGGCAGCAGTGAACTTTTGTTCTGAGAACACCACCCACACACACACAGTCGCTGCCAGGAGCTGTGCCGCCCACACAGGATCAGTCAAGCCGGCATGAAAGAAATGAGCTTCCAACTGGCTCCAGGATTTTAAGTTTCTTTTCTTCCCTCCTCTGGAACAGCTTGAAATTGCTTCTCTTCTTTGTTGGGATCCCTGGAAAACTTCACCTCTCCTCCACCTCCAGTGTACTCACCCCCTCCACCTCCAACCCCCCAACCCTCTCCTCCCCTCACCTCGCCCCACCCCCAACCACCCCCTGTCCAGGGATTCAGAAGCAGGGCTGCGCCTTCTGCCATCTGATACCCGGGCTCACTGTTGTCCCTCAGTGCCCTGTAAGTCACGTCGCAGATTCTAGATGAAGCTGGGCAGAGGCAGGCCTGCACTGCCTGCAGATGAGAGGCTTGTCAGGGTGAGGACCAGAGATGATCCTTTGAACCATTGAGTTTCAAGCAAGGTTTCCTTGTTCTTCCCAAGGAAAGCAGGCCCATTAGACTCCATTCTCTGGGTTTGAGAGCACACAGTGACACTTCCCACCGAAGCTCCAGGTAGACAAAACAGAGAGGAAGGCGCACCTGGATAGCAACCAGGGCACACTAGGTTGTGAGGAGACATGCTGGGCAGGCAGGGCGTGAGAACTGGACCTGGAGTGCCTGGGACCGGAATGGGGGGTGGGGGGTTGGGGGTGGGGATGGGGGGTGGGGGGGNGGGAGGGGTTTCTCCTGTCCGCCATTTTTTTGCCATTCTCTTTCACTGGCTGCCAGCAGCAAGGTGGTCCAAGGCTTTTCTAAAAATTAAGGTATTGAGGTGGGTTGTTGCTCAGTGGTTAGAGTACTTGCTGGGTACCAAACCTGGTTTCTTATCACATTAAGATGTCTATGATATCCCACAATGCCCCACACACTAAACATGGTTTGACAAGTTCACATTAGGGCCTGGAGAGATGGTTCAATGGTTAAGAGCACTGACTACTCTTCTAGAGGTCCTGAGTTCAATTCTCAGCAACCACATGGTGGCTCACAACCATCTGTAATGGGGTCTGATGCTCTCTTCCAGTGTGTCTGAAGACAGCAACAGTGTACTCACATACATAAAATAAATAAATCTTTTTTTTTTAAAGTTCGTGTTGTTGTAAAACTCACTCTAATTTTTCTAGTCCTGGACTAAGCCCTGCACCCTTAGCAGTAAGTCCCACCTGTCATATCACCCTGGGCTTTGGAAGCCACCCAGGGCCAGCCTGCTCTGAACAGTTCACAGGTGTGGGATCCTAGCTCCTCCTTTTGTTTCTGGCCTCTGTGGCTTGCCAGCTGCGTGGTGCCGTGCACCCAAGCTCTGCTCCGTCTCAGGTTCCGTAACTGCGTCACCCTGTGACTGGGGGTCTTCGCATTTCGTTTTTTTTTTTTTTTTTTTTTCTCATCAGCAATGGATGGCTGTGATCTTTAAGTGCTCTTGCTTAGCAGGATCCACCTCATTTCTCCTTCCTCCCGTGAGCTGGTAGTGTTCTGTGTAGAGTTCGACTGAGTAAATCCCCACACAGCACCTGAGAACTGGGATCCTGGCACCATGACGTTCCCTGTGCATATGTGTGGTCTTCCAACAGTTCTCTGCTGCATCTAAGCCTTCATATCTCTGCCTACAAAATGAAGGGCTTGATTCATTTGGTCTCTAAAACTGGAAATGTAGTGACACATGCTTGCAATCTCAGGTCTCAGAAGACTGAGGCAGGAAGATCACAAGTCAGAAGCCAGTGTGGGTTCCATAGCTAGACCTTGCCTGAACTTCCCCTCTGCCCCCAAAGCAAGGAGCAAGCAAGTCTGTGCTGCAGAATAAAGCAAGCTAGATTCCTCCCTAACCCCGACCACCATCTAATCTGCTGCCCTGACAGGAAACAGTGGAGAAAGGCTGCAGTTACGGCAGGCCATCTAAGAAAGGCAACAATGACAGAGACTAAGTCCAAATTACACTTCACAAACCCAACCAGGAAGGGTTGTCCAGACACCAGGTTTCTAAGGGGTTCTGGTCACCATTGGAATGACTGCTGACGTAGCCTTTGGGGCTTCAGATTGACAGCAGACACACTGGAGGTGAAGATGGTGTAGAAGTTCCCGAAGTAGTAACCTTGGCACTGTGTTACTCTGCCAACAAGAAGCTGAAGGAGGAGGGATGGGACAGTGAAATGTTCCAGAACCGCGGGGTGTCCAGGAAAGCTTAGGGTCAGATCTGTGGAGGACAAGGCAGAGACTGTTGTCCATATGGGGAGCTGACACAGAGGTTCCCAGGTGGGTGGCTGGAACCCAGTGGCAGCAAAGGTTTCAGGAAAATGGAGAGGTCTGGTAGAGATTAAGGATCCAGGCAGTAACCGGGAGACCTGCCAAAACTTCAAGGATCTTCTCTGTCTGTGACTTGAACCCATGAGCTTAGACTGGGTGTGTCAGGGAGGAGAAAGGGAGGGCCGAACCCTGAGGAATCCCAGGCACTTGGGGTCAGGCTTCCTTGGGCCTTACTAAGTGGGTGGCCTGCTGGGACTGGGAGCTTAGACTATGCAAATGTAAGGCTCCCTTGGTCTATGAAACTCTTAGGAGATAAATTTCTGAGGCAATAGGGCATTAGTCTGAGGCAATGGGCTCTCCTCAGATCCACCCAAGCTCTCATTTGAATCAGATAGGGTGATTCACTGCCATTTCAAGACTATTTGAAAGCTGCTTGCTTTCTTCCTGAACACTAGACTGGTGCCAGGCACAGGGCTGGGCTCCATTAAGAATTGGTGTAGCTGGTTAACACATTGTCCTTTACACCCTAAGAATGATGGGAGGAGGCCAGGGCAGCCTGTGACTGTTCGCTGGTCTTGGGATCCTTTGGTCACCACAGCTGCCTGGGACTCCCCTCTCCAAGAAGGGTGTGTATGGCCCCTGAGTCTATGGCCGTTGCTTCTGATGGAGATGGACTTGGCGCTGACAAGGTCATTGGCTACAGCCTACAGATCCTGATGGGCTGGGGCCATAAGGAGCTAGACAGTACATCCCAGGACCTTGGCTGTCCTTTACAGGGGGAGTGTTCACAGGGAAGGTTGCCTGACACAGAGGCTGCAATTGGAACTGGGTGATACATTATTATTGCAACACTGTGATCTTCCATGACATTCTCAGATGGGACAATGTAGCTGCTTTTCAGGGAAGCTGATTCTGAGATACTTGAGAGGACTCACACATCCCCTAGTCTGTCTGTAGCCCCGAGAGGAGCCGGGCAACTGGAGCTGGGCCATATGGAGTAAAGCTGAGACAATCCACATGCTACATAGGTCAGGGTACCCTGTGCTTAGGAAACACAAGAGCAGACTGGAGAGGAATCCCCCAGCAAACCCGTCCAAATCTCCAGGCGTGGATTTCTCAGCCACATTGCTGCTGGTAGCTGTGGTTCTTGAGGAGGTGAGAGTCGATGTGAAGCTTCTGTGGGCGTTTGTCAGCACAGCCCACTCTTGCTTTCCTTGGCATAGTCAATAGGATCAACGCCATTGCCAGAGGCCATTGAGGCTGGCTGGACATGGAGGAGCCAGACCCCTAGCCCATTGTTGCCATGGAGACAGCTCAAATCCAGATCACTCTGGACAACTTGCCAAGAACTACAGTTCTCACTGGCATCCACTGCACCGCTCCCGCTGGTGACCTCACTACCTTCCAGACTTATTGATTCAGATATGGTGATTCAGTCTGCTCTCTGTGGCCCTTGAGGTGCTGGTCCTTAGGGGCCTTGTTTCTATAGTTCCTGAGAGCTTCTGAGACTGGCAAGTGGACTGGATGTGAAAATCACTCTCAAGATGAAACCAAGCCAAGAAAAAGCTAGCAGTGACCACTGTTGCTCCCTTGCTGGATCTGTCCTGGTCTTACCTCATCCAAGCATGGGTGTGTTGGGTGAAGGGCTCTTGAACCATCCCTATACTCCGTAACTGTTCCCTTTTCTCCCTTCAACCTACTGCAGGACCATGAGTGGAAAGTGAGTGTGGGTCCACTACAGGGGTGTGTTGGGAAACTCACTCTTGCTTCTCTGTGTCCCAGAACGTCGTGCTCCTCAGTATAGCAACTCCCCACTCCCAGAAGCTGTGAGCCTCCTCTCAGAGATAAGAGAAACGCAAGGCTAGGACAGTTCTTTTCTCCTGTGCTTCATGTGGCTTGGTCAGGGCTAAGGCCAGGCCAGGCCCAGACATGGGTCAGCTGGGGACTTTATCTGTTAAGAGTTCAGAAATAATTCTTAAACCTTATCGTGGGTGTTTCTGAAGATCAAGAGCTCTTATTCCTGTGCACAGCATACAGAGGGACACACATGTGCAAACACACACATACATGAACACATACATTATGTGTACACATGCACACACATACACATATGCATGCACACATACATGTACATACATGCACACACTCATATATGTGTATACATGTATATATGCACATGCTATTGTTTTGCTAATGATGGCAGCATATAGGAAGAGGGGCTTAGTCTCTGGGGACATGGGCAATAGCTCCTAGCTAAGCTTGGCCACCATGCACATATAATCCCTGGGATGGTTTTCTAATGTCTCTATGTCCACCTCCTGCATGTGTGGGAGGAGAGTCATGCATGGGCTTGACACGGGGCAGAACAGACTATTGACAAATTCACACATGAACTTATCTGTCTAAAACTTAGATATCGAGCTGCTCCCTGCCCCCAACTGTCCTGGGTGTGGATCCACCAGAGCACATGGTGTCTTCCTTGGGAGCATTTGCATGCTGGTAGAGAATAATCACTGTTGTGATTATTCCTGACATCTTAGGTGTGTCTTCAGGATTTAGTCACATTATTTTTTATGTCCACTCCTGGCTCAGATTCCATCAGGATCTCTCTGTATTCCTTCTAGAGGACTAGAATGGCTGCCCTGTTTTTTTGTTTTGTTTTGTTTTGTTTTGTTTTTATATTGGAGTCACTGCTATGCTGTGCTTAGCAACAGTCTTATATTTTCACAGATACTTTATTTGTTTGTTTTAGTTTATTTACTTATTTTTGGTTTTCTTAAAGGCGTGCACCACCACTGCCTGGCAGCCTCAAACTTTCTATTTACCTGAGGCTAGATAATTTTCTGACTATCCTGCCTTCATCTTGTAAGCAATGCAATGATCAGCGAATGCCACAATGTCTGGCCCTCCTCTTGGATATTTTGAAGAGGATGGTATGGGTTCCCAGCTGTACCTGTGTATGTGAGTGTGTTTGTGTATGTATGTGTGCATATGAGTGTGTATATGTATGTGTGTGTCTGTGTATGTGTGTGAATGTGTGTCTGTATATGTGTATGCATGTGAATGTGTATGTGTGTATGTGTGTGTGCATGTGTATGTGTGTGTATGCGTGTGTGTGTTTATGTGTATGTGTGTATGAGTCTATGTATATGTAGGCATGTATGTGTTATTCTTTCTCAGGAGCCATCTGCCTTTTAAACAATTACATATATGCATTTTGTGGTCTTTTGAGGGGAGTATGCACATGCACCACCCATACATAAAGGTCAGAGGACAACTTACTGAAGTTGGCTCTCCTCCTCCGTGTAATATCTGGGAACTCCTAAATTAGGCTAGGGAGTCTCGAGCATCCCCCTGCCTGAGGATGCCTAGCTTTTTGCATGGGTTCTAGCAGCTGAACACAGGTACCCATCCTTGTCCGGCAAGCACTTTGCCAACTGAGTGGTCTCTGTGACACCTCGCTTCAATGTCTAGTCAGTTTTCACTTCATCTCTATGGTCTGTTGCTGACATCTGATTTGATGCTCTTGACAAGGACACTCAGACAGGACCTTTGTGTCTCTGGATAACACAGTAAATGCGCTAGCTCCCACACAGGCAGCTCAGTTGAGGAACTTAGTGCTCTGTGCCTTTGTCCATGCGGTTTGCTCTGCCGCCAGCCCAGCCTCAGGAAGAAATGCCGAACCTGGGGAAGAACAGTCAAGTTTCAAGTTAGAGTATGGGTCTGTTTTACTGAAGAAATGTTGGAAGCTCCTGAAGGAAGCAAGGTGATGGATATGGGTGCCTAGCTGCCATTGGCCTGGAGCCAGCTGGGCCAGGATAGCTCAGGGAAGAGACAACAGCTGTACAGAGCTTTGGCTTGGTTGTACCATTGCTGACAGCAGAGCCCTGGAGCAGAGTTGCTGACGTGTGCTGACTGGGCTGGCTGTTTACTGGGCAGCTTTTCAAAAACTTCGACTTCAGTAAGGGCTAGGAACGTCCCACAGCACCCGCCTTGACAGCATCATGTGTCTCCCCAGGCGGCATGTGGACTAAGAAAGGGCTAGTCCCTGAAGAGGGCTGGAGGGCAGATAGGTAAATCTCATGATGGGAAGAGCTTGGGGTAACTATGGCTATGTGAATGATGCCCAAACAGTCTGGCACAGATACAGAGACACATAAACACAAACACACACACACTCATACACACACTACATATACACACACATGCAAACACATATACACACTACATACACACACACACACATAAACACACTACCTATACACACACTACATACAAACACATACACATGCAAACACATACACACATACACACATACATACACATACACACATACTACATACGCACACATATACACACACTACATACACACATACTACATATACACACATACACATACACACACTACATACACACATACACACATACTACATACACACACATACACACACTACATATACACACATACACACACTATATACACACACATACACACACACTACACACACACACATACACACACTGTATATACGCACTATATATACACACATACACACACACTATATACACACACATACACACACACTACATACACACACATAGACACACACATACACAATACACACACACACACACACACAACAACAATAACAACAACACATCTGGTGTAGGATTGGCGACTGCCCTAGGCTGCTATTTTCTTCAGTGACACACCTGTCTTAGTCAGGGTTTCTATTCCTGCACAAACATCATGACCAAGAAGCAAGTTGGGGAGGAAAGGGTTTATTCGGCTTATACTTTCCACATTGCTGTTGATCACCAAAGGTTGCAGGACTGGAACTCAAGCAGGTCAAGAAGCAGGAGCTGATACAGAGGCCATGGAGGGATCTTCTTTACTGGCTTGCTTCCCCTGGCTTGCTCAGCCTGATCTCTTATAGAACCCAAGACTACCAGCCCAGGGATGGTCCCTCCCACAAGGGGCCTTTCCCCCTTGATCACTAATTGAGAAAATGCCTTACAGCTGGATCTCATGGAGGCACTTCCCCAACTAAAGCTCCTTTCTCTGTGATAACTCCAGCTGTGTCAGGTTGACACAAAACTAGCCAGTGCACACACCCAAGTCTTTCCTTCAAGTCTCAGGTATCACACATCCAATAAGACTATTGATTCCTCGATGGGCACAACACTGTTCTAGGTCTACACTGATATGCCCCTGCCTCAAAGAAGAAAGCAGGCAGTCTTCTTCTCCTGTGCTGGAGACTTTTGTGTCCCAGAAACCTCTCCTAGCTTCTGTGACAGTGCAGGCCAGAGCTTAGGGCACTGGCAAGTGTGTGGTGTCCAGACCTTGAGCACTTGAAAAGCTTCTTAGAAACCTTCCTTGGAGCATGTAGGCACATGTGACTTAATAAAGGCCACTTCTGATGGAAGTCACGAAAACCCACGGACAGCCTGATGGTTGCTTTCTATTAGAAACTATTTCCCTTAAGCAAAGATCAAGCTAGCCAGTGGGGTGAGAGAGAATAATTATGGCAGTTCTAGCTAGCATCAACTGCTTTACCTGCCCCACAGGCTTGTGGCACTTCTCAGTGCCTTAGTTCACTTAGAATCCTCCTGGCAGTCCTGTGAGGCAGAGAAGGTCAGAGTCACCTGCGAGATGCTGGCCTGGAGACTGACACTTAATGTGTTCAAGGGTCACACAGGCATCAAGGGGCAGAAGCAGGGATGGAGAGGAGCTGATGGTGCTAACCCGGAGTCTTTCCGAAGCCAAATAATATAGCTTAAAGTTGGCTCTTGACACCCCAAGAAGCAAGGGTATGTGGCTTGTCTTCCTACCTTCATGGGATCGGGTAGAGGAGGGCAGAAACTCAAGCAAGAGATGTGTTTCCTGAGGGAGGGAGCTGCAACCCCACAGTGCCAGGCTCCAGTGCAGAACAGCACCCCCGCCCCCACCCCCACCCCAGGGGGGGAGTTTTCTTTATGAATTTATGGAGAAGCTTCTACTCATGAAGGTCCAGAGTCTGCCTTCAGGTCAGGACTCACAAGAGATGGTGGGATCATCCCAGTCTGGGTTGGGAGGGGAAATGACGGTCTGAGCTCTACTCTAAGCATGAAGAACTGCACAGCCCTAGTGTGTGTTTCAGTTTGTGGGCAGCTGAGCCTCAGCAATGAGAACTCTACTCCCTCTGTTTATTCCATTTGTGCCCTGGAGGATTGCATGGGGCTCAGCTACTTTACTCACCAAACTGAAAGATAATCTCTTCTGGAAAATGTCTCAGATGCGCCAAGAAACAGTGCTCAGCTGAGCATCTGGGCCTCCCATGGTTCTGTCAGACTGACATGTAAAATTAACCATCCAGTCTACACTTTCCTTATGTAGAGGATACAGAGATGGTTAAAGTTCCTGACATCGGTCCTTGAGGCATTACAAATGGAAATGTAGCAGAAACACAGGTATACATGCACATATTCACACATGCACACACATATGCACACACTTGCACATACCAGTTAGAGGTCTGCTAAGATGAGTGATATAACACAGAGGAAAGCCACAAGACATTGGAAACAGACCTTGAGTGGACAGAAATCATGCGGTTTATAAAGTCAAAAAAAAAAAAAATGCCAGAAACCAATGGCACCTGCCAGAAACCAGGAGGGAGGTAGAGAGGAAGAAGCCAGTCCATCTGACACCTGGCCTCTAGAACCGCAACAGAGATAACCATTGTGTTAGCTGCCTGCTTGGACTTTAAACTTTTCTTTTTTTTGTATTTAGTATGTATGTATGCGTGTGCACATGCGGGTACATATGTGTGTGAATGTGTATGAGTGTGTTATGTGTGTATATGTGAGCATGTGCATGTTTATGCCTATGTGTGCATGTTTGTGTGCATATGTGTGTATGTGTATTATGTTTATGTATATGTTCATGTATATGTGTATGTATATATGTGTGTGTACATGTGTGCATGTGTGTATATGTATAGGTACGTGTGTGTGTGTGTGTGTGTGTGTTTGACTTTTCATCTCCTCCACTCCTCCCTTCTTCTTTCTACCATATGTTGTCATGGCACATTGAGGCTCTCCTAACACAGTGTCTGTTGCGTTGGACTTCTTAGACACCAGATCTGTAAGAATCTTTTTCTGTGGTGGTGGTGCATGCCTTTAATCTCAGCACTTGGGAGGCAGAGGCAGGTGGATTTCTGAGTTTGAGGCCAGCCTACAGAGTGAGTTCCAGGACAGCCAGGGCTATACAGAGAAACCCTCTCAAAAAAAAAACAACAACAAAAGAATCTTTTTCTGTATGAACACCATTTGGGATGAAAATGGACAAGCCTTGTCTGATCTGTGTGCTGGCTGCCAGCCTGCCTGCCTTCCTCCCTCTGCTGGCCTGTGTGTTGACTGGTCTAGGGGTTGAGGTGGTAAGAGGAGAAGGGCACAGGACATCCTTCCTCCTATTTTTATTTGAGCCCTTTAAGTTATCTTCCTTCTTTTGATTCTCCTTCAACCCAGAATCAGAAGTTCTGGTTTTTCACTCTTCCCTCTTTGACCAAACACAGATCTCTCTTGAATGAAAGGAGCCCCTGCCACATGAATCAGAACTTAATCCCTTCCCTGTGTCCTGTGGGTGAGGTCCCGGAGAAGACTAGATTCCCATGGGAAAGCTGAGAACTTTCTAGTTGTGTTCTCTAAGAACATATGAAGACATGACACAGAGCACACTCCAGGGCAGGCCATGTGCTCAGGAATAGTTGGCCAACACAGAGTCGACCCCCATGTGTTTTTTAGTACCTCTTTTCTTTTGCTTTTTTGTTTGGTTTTAAGGGGAAGAAAGAACATGAAATTGGGCAGGTAAGAAATGAGAGAAGATCTGGGAACGCTGGGGGATGGTATACTGTATGAAATTCTCAAAGAAAAAAGTTTTTTTTTTTAAATGGAGCAGTTTAGGGAGAGTAATTAGCTTATTAAATTACTGTCTGTGATCAACAAGGCAGAGACTTAAAAAAAAGTAATTTCCTACTTTCCAGGTAGGAGAAACACAGGGACAACCGCCATGTGAGTAGGTGCTGAGGGCATCTCGGGTTGTGCACATGGGCGCCTCTGTTCCCTCTTGTACACATGTGTAACAGGACCTGGGGAGGCTAGTGGCTGCCAGGACAAGTCCCATCAAGCATCAGGAACCCTTCCCGGATGCTGCTGGCACAGGGGAACCCACCAGCCTCCTCCCTAACGCGTAGGCAGCTTATCTCAGGTCTTGTTTTGGCTTAGAAGTCTTTTAATCTCTCAGGATGGTTGGAAGGGATCAGCCTCTATTTTTATTCTTGGATGGAGAAGACATGAATCAGACTGGGCCAACTCTGTTGGGCTTGCAGAGGCCTGTCACGCAGCACACATTCTTATAGCTTTAAGCACATTAAGGACGGAGGGAGGGAGCAAATGAAAACACAGATGGGAGAGAGCCTGCTACAAATGATAGGGACCTGGCACACAGTAGGCATTCAGTAAATGTCTGCTAGAAATGAATACCCAGCAACCTGACAACACCATGTGTCTTTCTCCCTGGCTCCACTGTTCAGTGCAGTTAGGGAATACAGCAGCAAGCAGGTTGTTTTCTGGATACCTGTGATTTTTCCCAGAGCAAAGTACCTGGGTGAGGGGGTTAGCTACAGACAAGGGAACTTACTAGGCATCATGTAGAGTTGAAAACCTTTGTTTTCCTGTTCTCACAGGTGGCTTGCCACATTTACCTGCCCTATGCCTGCCAAGGGGATGTCTTCAGGCATAAGGACACTCTGTGGTGTCCATGAGCTCCTCCTGTGTTGGCCTGGCACTTAGGGAAATGCAGCTTTTGCTGAGATAGGAATTTGGGCTACCCTGATGCTTTTTGTCAAGGAGCTGGGGAGTCACTGGTAGCCCACTGGCTTAGTATAACAGTAATGATCTAACTCAGTAAAATGCCCATATGCTTTCCAAACCAAAGGCTGAATTAGATTGCAGGGAATAGGAAAGAAGACAATTATGTCCTGCATGGTGGCCAAGATGAAGCGCTTTTGACCCTAGGTGATTAGAACAGTGTAGAGAATAAAACTACCATGGCTATAGATGTCCTAAGAGGAGTGGGTTCAAGAGAGGAGTTAGCCAAATTCTTGCCAAACACAAGCCTCCTGGATTCCCTCCCTGTATTGCACAGCTCTGTAGACTGTACTGAAGCCCTGATTCTTCCACCTGCTGTGGCTGCTCTGCCCGTGGGATCAGCTCAGTGCAGAGCAGAGGTGCAGGAAGCATTGCAGGATGTTCCTTGTTCAGGGATGGCCAAATCTGAGCTAGCAATGAAGACAAAGAAGTCCCAAGACTTGAAGATGCACAGCAGAGGCCTGAGAAGGGTCGAAGGCTGGAGAAGACCAATGACTCTGCTCAAGGAGCCCAAAAGGAAAGGTTTTCATTTTTATTTTTCTTCCCAGGTAGCCTTTCCATTCTATTCAGATCTTTAGCTGATAGATGAGGCTAACCCACATTACAGAGGGCCATTAGTATTCCTCAGTTTACAGTTCACCCTCCTATACATGTTCAATCTATATACCAACCAAACAGATATATGAAATTAACCATCACATAGTCCTTAGGATGAATTTGGTTGGCTGTAGTTTCCTACCATAGCCAAGGACATCTACTTTGTGATCTTATTGATAACCTAGAGGATTCCAGGGGATAGGAACCATTATCATCAGGCTAATATTAACTGTTGGATAGTTTTATTTTCTTTCATGGATGGCTTCAATCAGTTGGTCATAAGAAAAGAATAAAAGAAACATCTAGAAACAGAAAGCAACAGATGGCAGGAGAGCCACACTAAAGGCCACAATGAATACTGGGTGAATACTTAGTGACTCACATAGAAAATGACTACCTTCTTCAGGGACACTTGACTCCCAACTGCCTGATCCACTCTCTATGTGAGGCCAGTAGCATCAGATTCTCTCTCTCTCTCTCTCTCTCTCTCTCTCTCTCTCTCTCTCTCTCTCTCTC
>NC_034601.1:86778411-86780398 GCF_900095145.1 Mus pahari | reverse complement strand
CTCTCTCTCTCTCTCTCTCTCTCTCTCTCTCTCTCTCACACACACACACACACACACACACACACACACACACACATCTCACCACCAGTTTCTAAATTCTAAATTGCCATCACACCATCACAAATCAGTCCCCAACTATCAAATGAGAACCTTCACCCACTGATTTTCCAGGCTTTTGCTTGGTGTCCAAGTTCAAGGGAAGAACCTCTCAGATGCATTTGTTGTATTTTCTTGCAGTGTTGATGGGTAGTGTTGATGGGTACATGCTGTACTGCAGTAAGGGACGTAGAGGGAGAGGGAGATAATAGAATAGTACTGGAAACCTTGGCTTCCACTAGGTGAAGAAGATGGTCACCATAATAGCATTTCTAGAGCAGACATTATAGTTTTTGATGATCAAAACATTGTTCATTAATATCCCCTGAGTGGAAGGTTGTGTAGGTGGAAGGAAAAAATGAAGAGAGAAATCTGCAATGGTAAAGGCACAGTCATTGATTAACTTAGAGAAGCATAGAAAAAAGTAACACATTTATGTGACTAATATTTACTGAATCTTTTATTTGACAGGTAAGAGTCTAGGGCCATAAGAGAAATTAATGAGCAAAACAAAGAGGAGTACAAAGAGTTACATTGTTGCATCTTTCCATTGTTGCATTATTACACTGTTGCATTGCTCCATTGTTGCAGGGGAAGTAGGAAATAGAAACGATATAAAATCCTACAATAAAGATAATATGGTAACAAATTCAACAAAGCAGCACAAGGTACAGTACAGAATGTGATGAGCTCCAGGGACACATAGGATATGCACATGGGCAGCGGAAGAACAGAGCATGCTTTAAATGGTGACAGTCAAGGTTGCCCAGAAGGATGACCTTTATAGAAAGGTTTGCAAGAAGCATACCTGTTAGCCCTCAACGCATCTAAGGGGAAAGGAGTGGGCAGATAGAACAGTTTCCTCAAAGATCTTTTAAAAGAGACTTACTTCTATTGTATGTGTAAGTTTTTGCCCACATGTATATATGTGTGCTATATATGTGCCTGGTGTCCACAGAGACAAAAGGAGAGCATCAGATCCTCTGGAACTGACATTTTAGACATAGCAGTTGTGAGCTGCTATGTGGGTGCTAGAAACCAAACCTGAGTCCTGAGAGAAGCCAGTGTTCTTAACCTCTGAACATCTCTCCTGCTTCTTCCACATAAGTCTAAAGGCAGGAGCAGCCATACATTTAAGCAAAAGCAAGATTGCCAGTGTGGCTGGCATCTCAAGGGAGGGGGAAAGAAGTGGAGATGGGTGAAATAGGAATAGTGCCAGACTCTGGAATCAGGTGAGAATGGAGTCAGGGAAGATGACTTCAAACTTGAACAAAAGCACGTTAAGGAGCAAGTTGGTGCTTGAATTGTTGAATCCTTGAGTGACTTGATGGTTTTCACAGTGAAGGAGACAGCTATACATCATAATCTCCCTACCCCTGTGCCTCCCACTCAGGCTCCAAATGTCTCCATGCCATCCTCAACACAGCTCTTCAGCAGGGTTCTCATGACCCAGTCACCTCCATGGCACTTCTCAAATCTATCACTTAAGGATCAAACTGCTGCATATAAATTTTGGGAAGCCCTACCACTCAGCTCTTGGCAATGTGCAAGCACTTTCAAGGTAATTGTGTGTTGTTATCATGAGAAGAGTTCTGGGAGATAATACGGTAGGGTTTGAAGGCTCTTAATCTTCATTGTCATATTGTCTGCATTTAGAGTCACCTAGGCGATTGATGAGTCACACCTCTGGGTGCCTCATGAAGAATTTTCCACAAAGAACTAACCTACCATGAACGTGGGCAGCAACATCCCAAGGGCTGGGAACATGGGGAGACAAGAGTGAGAGGAAATGCAGCCTGCATTTTCATTTTGCTACTTCTTTTTTTCCCCATTTTTTTATTAGATATTTTCTTTATTTGCATTTCAAATGCTATCCCGAAAGTTCCCTATA
>NC_034601.1:86776477-86778400 GCF_900095145.1 Mus pahari | reverse complement strand
GAAACAGGGTCTGTCCCAGAAGCTACGTTGCTTCTGTCTGTCCCAAAGCTGTGTAGCTTCTGTGGTCTACACTCTCACCAGTGCAGACTGGAGCCTAGGTGAACTGGAGCAAAGATGGCTCCCTTACCAGCTCAGGCAGTGAGAGCCCTTCCAGGCAGACACCTCTCCTCTGGCAGGGAAGGTGCCCATATGTCTGGAGCCAGAAATGGGATCTTTCCCAGAAGCTGTGTCACTTCTGCAGGCCGCCCTCTCCCCGGCAACACACTGGAGCAAAGATCCTTTTCCTACTTCTTGCTCTGACAAATCCAACCCTCTGACAGTGTGAGCTGAAATAAATAATTACTCCTATGTAGCTGTCCAGCAGCCTTGGTTGAACTGGGCACCTGAAAGGGAGGCTGGAGATGAAAAAGGACAGGTGGACAAGAGAAGGATGAAGCCAAGACAAAGGTTTCTGATCAAGGCTCAAAGTTTAGTTTTTAGCTCTGCGTTTATATAGGCAAAACCCACAGACCTTGTGTTGCAAAGCAAGCTCAGCAGGTGCTCAACTCCTCAAAGCTCTGGTAGGGAATTAAAATGGGGGTGGGGGGATGACACATTGTTTAGCCTACTCAAAGCTGGGGGAAGGGCACACTCCTTTTAATTTGTCCTATCAAAGTATCCATTAGAATGACAGAATTAATACAAGGAATACATCTCAATGTAGCTACTAGTGTTGCACTAGAGATGTTCATGTATCTGAAGTCACAGAGCCAGTTTTAACCTCCTCACTCAAGTGGGGCTGTATTGCTTAAGGATAGTTACAAGTCCTAGTTCAGGCTTATTGTTTCCAGGCTTATGCAGCAGAAGGTAAGAGCTCACTCTCAGTTTAAGCCTCATTTAAACTATTCCCTGCACTTCTTGTATTGTGTCTAACATTCTATCTCATATGATAATTGTGTTTTGGATGTGAAGTCCCCCAACAGGGCATTTGTAAGCCAGTGTGGAGAAGCCTGTGATATGGCTCCTCTCAGACTTTGGTTTGAGTCTCAGACATTGTATTACAGTCACCAGAGGTGGCTTCCTATCTCCACAGAGCAAATGGCCTCACTGTGTCATCTCTTACTATCATGATGAGAACTTACTCGTAAACTTGTATTCTATGGTATTTACCAATCTGAAGGATCTCAAAGCTGATACAATGCAAACCCTCTGTACAAATAGCTACTATTTCTAATTTTACATTTTCTAAGCATCTGAAAATCAGAGTATAACCAAAGCACAATATATGACACATTTTTAAATGTTTAGCTTGATAAACTGGACAATCTTAGAACTGTCCAACAACTATTCACTTAAGGTCCAGACATGCCCACCACCCACAGGCTTTCCTGGCTGTACATTTGCAGTGAATTATTGACCACACACAGTTTTGGAGGCAGCCACTTTCTGACTCCATTGACTTTATTGTTGTAGAACCAGCAGGTGGGTTGTGGATTCATTCATCAGTAACATGTTCCTTCACTGTTCAATGTCTTGTTTTCCACCCTCTTGTCAATGGGCATTTTTTTTACCTTAGTAAATAAAAACATCTATAAAACTTTTGCATATGTCTTTATATAGACACTACAGTTTCCCTCAGGTATATATCTAGAAATGAAGCCTCTGGGTCAGAGGGCAGATGTGCATTTAGTTGATGCTCTTTACCGTCCCTAGCAATGCATGCATGTCCCAGGCATGCAGCATCCTACCCCCAGCAATGCATGCATGTCCCAGGCATACAGCATCCTGCCCCAGCAATGCATGCATGTCCCAGGCATGCAGCATCCTGCCCCCAGCAATGCATGCATGTCCCAGGCATGCAGCATCCTGCCCCCAGCAATGAATGCATGTCCCAGGCATGCAGCATCCTGCCCAATGCTGTCAATCATTTTTATGTGAGCAATT
>NC_034601.1:86774102-86776157 GCF_900095145.1 Mus pahari | reverse complement strand
AAAAAAAAAAAAAGACAGAATTACTTGGTTTTTTAAATGTCAATTTGTAGGAATTGTCTTATCTATTTCTTAATTTATCTTTTTTCTAGTTACCCTGTGTTTCTTGAGACATTATATCAATCCTCTCTAAAGAGGTACTAAAGTACCTCCCACAGGTCTTTGTAAACATTTAATAGTGTAGGATTTTTAGCAAAAAGAAGAGCTCTGCTTGTATAGCCTGCTGACTTTACTAAATAACTCAGGTTTAGGAACTGGATATGTGTAGTTTTGAGTCAGGGTTTCTCTGTGTAGACCAGACTGACCTGGAACTCACTATATAGACCAGGCTAGGCTCAAACTCTGCCTCCCAAGTGCTGGAATTTAAGGCACACGCCACCATGCCTGGCAGAAATGGAGTGTTTTGACTGCCAGTTTGACTTTTGTTTTTGAATTGAACTCCCCCTCCCTCTCTCATCACAGTGGTCTTCTGTAAACATCCAAGAGATTGATTTCCAAATGTTACTAGCCAATTCAGCAAATACAACTTGAATTTAGGAATTATCCTAAGTGCCATAGTTCATTTTTACAGACTTAGGAAGAGCTGAAGTTTTCATGGTAGGAGATCCCTTCTAGAAGGCAAAATATTTATAGTCTTAAAGATGAGAACATTCTGTGCTGTCTATCACCTCGTGTTTTCTTCTGCTTCTGAAGCTGACATTTCTCAGTGAAGAGCCAGAGCCCAGAGGGGGAGGAAGAAACATAGACACTTTTATTTGAAGATAAAGAAGCTGAGCATCCACAAAGAGAATAACTGGAGGGTTTAAAACCCTTGTCTCCCTTCCAACTTCGCTAGCCAGAAGCGTTATAAATCTGTGTTCTGGAGAGACACCTGTGATGATGTCACCTTCACTTTCTTAAATTAGATGCTAGGCAGACTGGCTAGCCCAGGAGGTCAGGGAACAGTTCCCACCATTATCCACTTCAACTGTATCTCAGGCTCTGCTCCCAGTGTTACCCTGCAATTGGAAGAGTTCTTAGCCTCAAGTTATTTCAGAGATCCATCTAGAATCTATCTCATCTCTGTTGGCTTTTGACTTGAATTTTATTTGTTGTGTGTGTGTGCGCGTGCACGTGAACATGCTTACTTATGTGTGTATGTGTGTATATGTGTTCATGTGTATAGTGTATATGTGTGTGAGTGCATATATGCCTGTGCAGTGGGTATATGTGTGTATATTTGTGTGCATGTATATGTGTGTGCATGTGCACAGCTGTATGTGTATATGGGTGTATGTGTGTGCATGCATTGCAGTGTGTGCATGTGTGTGTGCATGTATCTATGTGTGCATGTGCATGTGAGTGTGCGAGTGTGTGTGTGTGTGTGTGTGTGTGTGTGTGTGTGTGTATGTGTGTTCATTCCCTGGAAGACTGGAATGGTGTGAAGGAGTAAGACCATGCATTCAGATTTTTCGTGGGGTATTTGGAAAGGTTGCTGACTGGCATGCATTTAGCAGTTTTAAATTTGTCCTCTTTACTAAGGCCTTCTTTTTAATTCTGTGTTTTAGCATTAGTCCCCTTGGGAACCAATTATTTAATGTTATTTAATCATCCTCAGTATAGCATGGACTTTTGACCTTCCCCTTTCTAATAGTTACATCTGTAATTTCTATTTGGAGCCTATGACGTGGCTCAGATCTTCTCCCCACTGGGAAGTAATAATTCAAGCAGACACGGTTCTTTCTTCTGATTTCCACAGAGTTGCTTCCCACACTCCTTGGTCCTGTTCAATGCTGCCATTTGTGTGACCATGATGTGAAAGGAGCCATTCCTCGCTTATGATCTTTCCCAAGACTCTTATTTAGAAATTTAAATCAGCATATCTGATTTTAGATTTGCAGGTGGCATCTTAAAGCAAATCTTTTTTGTTGATTTTTTTCATTCTCCTTGATCCCTGATCCCCCTTGTACCTTTCCATCTGCATCCTCCAGATGTCTCCCGTATCCAAGGCTCTATCCCTCAACATCCTCCCCACCACGCGGTGTCCCTCCAGATGTCTCCCGTATCCAAGGCTCTATC
>NC_034601.1:86769867-86772977 GCF_900095145.1 Mus pahari | reverse complement strand
AGGCTCTATCCCTCAACATCCTCCCCACCACGCGGTGTCCCTCCAGATGTCTCCCGTATCCAAGGCTCTATCCCTCAACATCCTCCCCACCACGCAGCGTCCCTCCAGATGTCTCCCATATCCAAGGCTCTATCCCTCAACATCCTCCCCACCATGGGCGTCCCTCCAGATGTCTCCCGTATCCAAGGCTCTATCCCTCAACATCCTCCCCCACCACGTGGCGTCCCTCCAGATGTCTCCCATATCCAAGGCTCTATCCCTCAACATCCTCCCCCACCACGCAGTGTCCTTTCATGTTTCATAGCCTCTGCTCACACCTCACCCCACTTCAGGACATGTTTAATGCCCACCAATCACTATTAGAGGAAAATACTGACATGAACACGGTAGCATGAGATTTTCTAATATTGACGCCATTCAGTCTTAAGATGGAACAAGTTATTCTCAGGGTTACTAGAAAGTTCTTTAAGATAATTTATAAGTACATTAGGATTGGAATACTATTTCTATCTAAATTTGACCTATAGTTTGTATGTGTGTTATCTCTGTCACATGCTGGAGCTGGAGCTGATTGAGCCTCACAGACAGTGCATCTCCTTGATCATCTGCTATGTGATTGTTGAGATAACAAATGCTTTCAAAACTTAGAAAGTTCCTTTCGAGATATTTTAATTGAGCTTTAAATTTTATCTGCAGTTGGTAATATACTCACATTTAACAAGCTCCCCAAAGTTTTCTCATTTGAAAATTTTTTTATTATATTTTTCAGAGTAGCATATTAAAGCTGCTTGTCATTCTTGTTTCTTCTTTAGTTTACTTTTTCAAAATTAAAAAAGCATACTTATTATGTGCGTGAGTGTGTGTGTGTGTGTGTGTGTGTGTGTGTGTGTGTGTGTGGCCTTTGTGGGGTCAGTTCTCTCCTTTCACCTTTACTTGAGTTCTAGAGATGGAGCTCAAGTTCCCAGGCTTGTACACCAAGGATCTTTACCCTCTAAGTCATCTGCTTATACTAATTTTTAAAACTTTTATTTAACAGTGTTAGAGAGAGTTGTGCAGCCTCATTGTGACCCAGCTCACCATGGAACTTCCTATCTCTGTGACCCCAGTTACCTCCTCTCTCCCTCCCAGCATCAATTTAGAGAAATATATAAATATTCCTGAAAAGTAGAATCTGGCACCACCCATCACTACAGTCTTTGAATACCACTGACTGTCTCTCTGATGTTCCTATCTCCTGAGGTCTCATGATTTATTCGGTTGGGAATTAATCAGTTGACCCCTGGCCTGCATGTCTACATTTCTCCCTCTATCTTTTCCATCCCCCACCCCTGGAAATGTCTAATTTTTTTGTTTGCTCTTGATTAGGTGAGCTGCAGGAAGAAATATTTCATCTTGCGGTTTCCACATGCTCAGTGCCCCTGTTTTCTTGGTTATGTGCACATAGGGTTTTAAAGAACGAAACATTGAGTGGTATCAATTCCACTCTCTACCTCTCCAAACATTGATTCTGTTGAGTTTCGGTTTCTTTAGAGTGCCTTCCCATTTTAGTAAGCCCATTTATCTCTTCATATTAGCCTACCTCCGCTATTTTGGGGTCCAATGTTTTAAGGTGTATGCATGTGTCTTTACACTGATGTTAATGTTTCACTAATGTTCTCTCTGAGATCTGTGAGGCTGAGGGAGAGAGGCTGAGTCCTTCGCTGAAGATTCCTCATCACAGGGTGTCCAAGTGCAGCCCCAGACATGTCTTCAGTGGCAGGCTCTTGCTCTGCTCTTGGCTTGGAACCAGGCTTGGACCTTCACAGCCATCTGTGACTGGGCTTGGAAGCACCAGCCTCAGGAACTTTCACAGTCCTTCTGTCTGAACTTTTCCTTGTCCAGAGCCTCCCAGCTGTGACCTGCTCAGCGTTTCGGGTTCTCCTGGGAAAGTCAAAGAAATAGCCATGAGCTGTAGCACCTATAGGTGTCACAGGGGATGCCACCAACTGCCGAGCTTCCAAAGCCAACACCCACTTTCATCGAATGGTACTTTTTCAAATGTTTGCTCTTTCCTCATCTATAGAATTGATATCAACCCTAGCTCCCTGGGCCAGACTCTTACAGGTTAGGAAAAGCTTGCTTCTTGTACTGCCATCTCTTGCTTTTAATGCTCGCTTACCAGAGTCTTTGATCTTTTACTGCAGTTTGCTCTCCTGAGGCTACCTGCCCTGCCTGCAGCATTTCGGAGGTATACGTTCAATGATCAGATTTTGATTTTCAGATATCGTTTGATAATGGAGTATTTCTTGTCAAACTCTTGCCAAATATTTTTGAGTTCTCCAGGACTAACTTTCCATTGCCAAATCTATCTCTGGTCTACATAGCAAGTCATGTGTAAGAGCCTCCCTCCCTCCCTCCTCTGAGTCACTGGGGTTTGTTTCTGACTTTTTCGAGTTCCATTCCAATTGGTAGCGCATTAACTTTTCCTCTTAGACAAGCCTTCCATGAACCATTTGTCTAGATTTGATTCTCTGCAGAAAAAAATGTGTTCTAACTGCCCCACCTCTCGTATGGATGAGTGACACTGTTCGTAACACAGACTGCAGAATGCACTCCAGACAGGAGTGACTTTTCAGATGGTGTGGTAAGTCTTGCAGAATCTCAGTGAGATAGGGGAGTATTTGGTTACTATGTAACAACCACTACCAGGGGAAACTCAGACTCAGGCAGACAAACACTCTAGGGCGTCTTTCATCATGGGTTCTGGCTCATGGATATATGTATATGGGGGATGGAGGTTTGGGGTACAGTTAATGAAATAGGCAGGAAACTGTGAGAAAGGGAAATAGTGCTGAGGAAGATGTGTCATCAAAATAGAAAAGTGACTGTCAAGACGGAAAGGCACAGGAAGGCCATGAGTGTGAAAGGAGAGAGACAAGAGACCAGGATATGTGAAAGTGCCACAGTAAACCTAACACTTTGCTAATATTAGAAATAAAAGAGGGATTATACATGAGAGGCGACAGTCTTAGAAAAACAGGTTTGATCTGAGGAAAGAGAATTAATTGATGGCTCTATAAATAAATGAGAGCTTAAATCTTCACCAAAAAAAAAAAAAAAAAAAAAAAAAA
>NC_034601.1:86765673-86769647 GCF_900095145.1 Mus pahari | reverse complement strand
AACCCACAAATAAGAGTCGCAGTGTGACATGCTATGCTTTATCCACCAGGATAGCTCACAGGAAGAAGGAAAGACAGAAAGCAATAAGCATTCGTGATGAAACTGCTTTGAAATATGGTTTGAAAATTCCCTAAAGAAGCTGATCTTGGAGCGGTCATCTGACTCAGTGGTTCCGCTCCACCATGAGCATCAAGAACATGTGTCTACACAGACATCTGTACACCAGTGTTCCTGGCAGCGCTGTCCATCATAACCAGAGGATGAGAAGGCACTGTCAGATGAGGTACGGAGAGACGGAACAGGATGCATCATTGGCCATCAAAGAATGAACTGAACCCACACTCAGCTTGGTTAGAAACTGAAGCCTGTGTGTTCAGTGAAAAACACTAACCACAGAATGCTGGCTCCTGTATGGTTCTGTGTGCATCACACTCTGTGGTGATCAAGTCCCCCAAGACAGAAAACAGATTGGTGGTTGCCAAGGGTCTCAGTGAAACACAGAGAGAATTGTTAACTGGACTAGGGATGCAGCTCAGTGATGAACGGCTTGCTTAGCGTGTATGAGGCCCAGTGTTCAGTTCCCAGTGCAAAGAACAGAAATGCAGGGAATGGGAGACCCTCTTGGTGCATAGGTTTTCTTTGAGGCTGTGTGCTTTATAAAGGTGAATTATGGTGTGTCAATACTGGGGAGTATTTAGATCCTACCTAGAACATTGCTCATGTGGTCTAGAATCATTCACAGTCTGCTCTTTGCGTGAGGCATAGTCTTAACTATAGAGCCTAAAAGTTAAAATAAAATGTGAGGATCATAGTCCCATATTAGAACTTTAAAATTAAATGGAAAGAAAAAAGAGGAGGTGGCATAGAAGGGGGTGCAGGAGAAGGGGTACGGGAGAGTGGGTACGGGAGAGGGGGTGCAGGAGAGGGGGTGCAGGAGAGGGGGGCACAGAAGAAGGGATGGCACAGACAGCTGTGATAAAATACCTGAGAGAAACCCAGAAGAGAGAATTTACTTTTGGCTCTCGATTGCAGAGGTTTCAAGACAAGGTTAGCTGGCTCCATAGCTCTGGGCCTGAGGCAAGGCAGAATACCAGCATAGCAAGAGTGTGCATTGGAGGCAAAAAGCAGAGGTGACCAGAAGGGACAAGAATTGAGATACCCTCTATGGCCTGCTTCCTCAGCTAGTCCCACCTCTACCACCAGCTTGAGACCAAGCCTTGAAATCAGGAGTCTGTGGGGAACATGCGTATTTAAACCCTACCAATAGATAAAGGTTAAAGAATTAGGAACTTAAAAACCATTAGATATGATAAAAAATGTAATTAAACAAATACAAGGCACAGAAGCCAATCTAAGAGAGAGAGAGAGAGAGAGAGAGAGAGAGAGAGAGAGAGAGAGAGAGAGAGAGAGAGAGAGAGAGGAAAACAGATAGACAAACAAAAAACCCACAAAGGGAGAGGGAACCATTGACACAAATTAACTTTAAAAATAGACACTGCTGCCCTCTGACCCAGAGGAAATAACAAGACCAGGCTTCCTGCCTCGCAGGACTGCGTCTGGACACAACAGATTAGGCAGCTCTTCTAGAAATGCACTGTAGATAGTTTGCTGCTATTGTTAGTCGGTTTCCCATTGTTACAATGTAGCATCTGAGATGTAGCCGATAAAGGAAAGAGGTTTATTTAGCTTAGAGAGGCTGAAATCCAGGTGGTTGCACTGTCTTCCTCTGAGGAGGGTTCCCTAGGCTAGGGCACAGCCTCATATCAATGTAGGTGGCATTATGGAGGAATTTTGTGTGAGAGACAGAAATCATATGGCAAGAAAGAAATCAAAATACGGGAGAAATCGGATTCACTCTTTTTTTTTTTTTTCAAATTGAAACCTTAATAAGAGTTATGCAAAACAGTGAGTTTGGTTGTGATGTGTGTATAACGCTCTTCTCATATTCATTAATTGTTCTCTTCCCTCCCTCTGGAACTATTCCTCCTTTAAAATAGAGTTAGTCTTTTCAGTCTCGGAAGAACAAAGATCCCAAGGGAGCTACACTAATCCCTTCTGAGGGCTGTACCCTCTACCCACTCTTTAGCAGTCTCAACGTATCTTGTGTCTCCAGTCTGCAGACCAAGCCCCTAATAAATGAACCCTTAGGGAGCATTTGACACCTAAGCCATGGAAACTCTGAGCCCCAATAATAATAGATGAGCCCCAGTAATGGGCAAACTGAAAGTTAAACTCTGCAAGCGCCTGGCTTTCTGTCTTGAGGCATTTTCAGACAACAGACACAGAAGTTGTGTCCTAAGCAGAGCCCAGTAGCGTCAATGAGTTGAAGAGGTAGTCGTGATAGTTCAGGGAGGAGGTAAAACTAGTGTTATGACAAAGTTACAGAGCGGAGTTCCAAACAGAAGGAAGCTATTCAGAACAATAGCTGCAAAATTTGCATGGGGACTTTTGTGGGTTTTGCTGAGTATTACAGTTTGCGCCTCTGCAGCATGAACCTCAATATCTATAGGGAGAAAATGACCGGGGAGCTACAAGATAACTCAAGGACCAGGCCCCCTTGGGAGGATAGTAAAATTCTGACTTGTCAGGGCAGAGGCTCCCTACAGAGCAGCCTGGAGAAGCGACTCCCACTGGGGGGGGGCAGCATCAGACCCTGCTGGGGCATCCTTACTTTAGACTTCCCCTGAAAAAGCATAAGCTGGCTTCTAGGCATCTGGCCTCCAGGTTACTTAGCTACTGTCCTAAGTGAAGGCCTGCAGCCTATAAAGAAACCCAGAGTGGTCTGGACCCCAAATCAAACTATACATAGCATCTTCCAGACTTCATATAGCCCAAACAAGAAAGAAGCAAAAAGACAACTTGGTCACACACTGGTCAAGAACCCTGTCACCATGCAATGTAAGTCAGGAAGAAACATGGAGAGCCAAAATCTGAGCACTTCAGTGATGTGCAGACAGGCTAAAGTCCTCCACTACAATGATCCTTGATGTGCAGACAGGCTAAAGTCCTCCACTACAATGTTCCTTGATGTGCAGACANTCCTTGATGTGCAGACAGGCTAAAGTCCTCCACTACAATGTTCCTTGATGTGCAGACAGGCTAAAGTCCTCCACTACAATGTTCCTTGAAGATACCAAAGGGGACAGGCAGAAGACAATGGCAGTAGTGTTTCCAAATATGATGAAAATCATTTAGCTAGGCACCTAAGAAGCCTACTATAGGACACACACACACACACACTCACACATGTATACAGTCCATTATAAAACCCCATAATAAGATAGCTTAAAAGATGGATAAATTCTTGTGTGCCAAGAGAGAAAAGGAACATCTGTGCAAAGAGAACAAGAGTGGCAATGGATTTCTCTCAGAAACCATGCAGTGCCAGAGAGAAAACCAGGAAGTGTTCAATGGTAAGCAGATTGACAGATAGTAAATAAGCCCTATTAGCCTGTAATCATATACGCGTGGAAAATAACCATTTGGCAATGGGAGCAAAATAGTTTGGAAACAAACACCGGCTCCGCTCCACTTCCAGGGACCCACTGTAAATTTAGGAGAGTAAATTTAAACTAAGTCCCTTAAGCCACAGGAAGACGAAACCTATGGCTGCATGATTTAAAGACTACCCCGTGCTGCAAAGCATATGGATGGGTACACACGAAATGTTTGCCTTATTAAATTTTTTCTTTTAAAGTTACTTAAGGGTCAGGAGGTGGCTCAGCAGGCAAAGGTGCCATCAGAGGTGACGATGTGAATAATCCCAGGATTGTAAGGTAGGAGGAAAGAAGTTCTCCGCTGACCTTTTGCATGTGAGCATGCGTGTACACACTCCCCACATAAGAGACGTGAACATAACTTTTTAAGTCACTTAAAATTTGCCAGGTGTGATCTGCCAGGTGTGATCTGCCAGGTGTGATCTGCCAGGTGTGATCTGCCAGGTGTGATCTGCCAGGTGTGATCTGCCAGGTGTG
>NC_034601.1:86749770-86765638 GCF_900095145.1 Mus pahari | reverse complement strand
TGCCAGGTGTGATCTGCCAGGTGTGATCTGCCAGGTGTGATCTGCCAGGTGTGATCTGCCAGGTGTGATCTGCCAGGTGTGATCTGCCAGGTGTGATCTGCCAGATATGGTGCCTGCCTTTAATCCCAGCACTAGGGAAGCAAAGACAGGTGGATCTTGGGGCTATGCAGTGAAACCTTGCTTTTAAAAAAAGGTTCTTAAAATTTAAGGCGAAATAGCAAAAACATATTTTTCAGTTAAAATAACATGAGAAATAAAGCAGCCCAACAGAAACTTGACAAAAGCGTAGATTTTAAGGATGCTGCGGTACCTGTGGAGTGGCCGAGCTGCTAAGAGCTGAGTGCCTTAGAATGAGTGTGTCTTAGAAAGTTAAAATGGGAAGAAAGGTTCCCACTTAGGAGACAGAGATTTAGGAAAGCCAGATGGCAGACTCACTCAGCTGTTCTGTAACTGCACGATACACACTGCTGACTCTGATCAAAAGGCTGAGCCTATGTGACAGTAAACGTACTCAGAAGATGGGCACGGGTGAGCTATGCAAAACCTAGGGTTTTTTTTGTTGTTGTTTTGTTTTTTGGTTTTTGGTGTTTTGTTTTGTTTTGTTTTGGTTTTGGTTTTTCAAGACAGGGATTCTCTGTATAGCCCTGGCTGTCCTGGAACTCACTCTGTAGACCAGGCCAGCCTCGAACTCAGAAATTCGCCTGCCTCTACCTCCTGAGTGCTGGGATTAAAGGTGTGCGCCACCACACCGGGCTAAAACCTAGTTTTAAATGAGTCAGTAAAGACAGGAAAAATCAAAGGGCCAAGAGGGACACAAACACAAATAATCAAAACCAAGCCGATGTGACTCTGCTGGCATTGGAAAGTGACAGGGAAGAGGGATGGCTCATTCTGACAGAGGTCCAGAGCATCACAGAGAAAGAACACTCCTTCCAGTGTGCACAAAGATGGAAGCAAAACCAGCCAGAGACCAAGGGGAAGTGGGCAGATCTCATAGGACGAGAAAACAAGGGCCAGTGAGAGGGCTCAGTGGGTTAAGGTGCTTGCTGCGCAACCCTGGTGATCTGGGTTCAATTCCTGAAACCCACAGAAAAGTGGAAGGGAGAATTAACTTCACAAAGTTGTCCCCTGACCACCACCCACCACATGTGCACTATGGTATGAGCACTTCCACATTACACACACACACACACACACACACACACACACACACACACTAAAAAATTTCAACAAACAGTTGTTTGAAAAAATTATGTTAGGTCTAAAAATCGCTGTTTGCCAAGATGACTAGTGGATGTGACCGAGTCGACCAGGACAGGTACAGAACGTACATCCTTTGTATGTGCACTCAGACACATCATGTGCTGAACCCAAGTACAGGCCTCAGCAGATTTAAGAGAACTGAAATCATACAAAGTTTATATTCTGCCCACAGCAGAATTTAATATGTCAACAACAGAAGAATCTGGAAAATCCCCAAATATTTGGAAGTTAAACAACATACTTCTAAATAGCTCATGGGTCAGAGAAGAAGTCACAGGAAGGATTAACACTATTTTGAACTAAATGAGAATAACAACACAGTATGTTCAAGTTTGTGGGAAACAGCTAAGAAAAGATCTAACCTTTCACGTTAAGAGATGAAAAATTAAACCCCAAAATAGGAAGGAGGAAAAAATAAACATAAAGTAGACAGGAGTGAAAAATGTTAAACCTAAAAAAAAAAAAAAATCAAACAATAGTAGTAAAAACAGACGTGCATCTGGGAGCTGGTAAACATCTAATAAGATCTACTTAGCCCAGGAGACATGCACATCACTGCCGCAGGGCCAAAAGGTGGCAGGACAGACCCTAGAGACTGAAAACAAAACCAAACGATAAAACCAGCAACAAAAACAAACACACGGAAATGATCAGAGCAATTTCACTCCAGCCGTTTGTCACCATGACCTTGTGTTTGCCTTAGAGATTGCTTTTCTTCTTAGAAGGTGTGTGCAGAGCAGTGGAGCAAGGCATCCGCCATGGTTGGGCATAGGTAGTGAGCTCACAGCCCAGGCCCTGGTCTCTGTCCTTTCCAGTCTCAGAGGGCCCCTCCCCTTCTGTAAGCTCTCCATACACTGATCCCACCAGCTGTGGGTCGAACTGATTCAAGGAAAAACAATGCATCTCTGCTGACTTGTTCCTGCCACTGTTTCCTAAGACGATTATGAGGTTTATATTGCATCCATACTGATTATTATAACTAATCTAAAGGTGATTAAGATACACAGGGGGAATGCACATAGACGAATCTATATAAGGGAACTCAAACACGCAGACTGTGTTATGGCACTGACAGAGGAATTCCAAAAATGAGTACTCTGTGGGTATGGAGGAAACCATATTTAAAATATCTGAGGGACTACGGAGATGACTCAGTCCATAAAGTACTGGTCTTACAAGCATGAGGACTGAGTGCGATCTCTAGAACTCTCATTAAAAAAAAAAAAAAAAAAAGAACAAAACAAAACAAAAAAACCCCACCAGGACTGGAGGCCATACTTGTGATCCCAGCACCGGGAGACAGAGTCAGGTGGATCTCTGGGGTTTACAAGGCAGCCAGTGCTTGTGAACAAATGTCACTGAAGAGTGCCTCCTGCCACCATAGGTGTGTAGAAACGTACATGTGAACACATGTATACTTTGCAAATTCTAATCCATGATTGTCAACTGTGAGGCAGCTTAGACATTAGTCAGCAGGGAGACTCGCTACAGTGTCCTTTGCAGTAAGCCTGCCTACAAGGATGGTGGCTGTGAGCTTGTCACTCACAGGGCAGGGCTGGACCTTCCTCACACTCAGCATAAGGAGACCAGTGAGCTGTGAACCCTCCCACAGACCATGTCGGAGAGGATCCATCGTTTGGCCTTCGCTCAGCCGCTTTCACAAGGACCAATGTGAGAGCATGGATGGGCTTCCTCTACCTACCAGGGATAACTTGAACACGGCCTGCAGCCGTCAGCATGGCTCTGCTCTGTAAACAGAGGCCTGACCTATTTAATTCTTCCCAGGGGTTGGGTAAGAGCTTGACTCATGCAGACATGAAACTGTGGCCTAATTGGATCCTAATTACTCAGAGGACTGCTGTTTACCCAAACTTCCAGTAAACCGGACTCCTCACGCCATGAGAGCAGGCCGCAGAGCAAGAGGCAGCGCAGAACACGACGCAGGTCAAGACTTGTCATCCCTGGAAGTCCTTTCTGTAAAAGATGTGATGTCATTGATTGCTCAAGGATAAACAAAAGCAAGGCTGGCAAAGCCTACTTTCTGGATTGAGAATGGCTTTCCTGTGTTTCTGAGGGGCCATCCACTTGGAAATATTTCCAAATATGCAAGGCTAATGGGAGTGCCAGAGCCAAGCCAAGGAAGCAAGCGGGATTCCCCCACCATGTGGTAAACACCTCTGTGACTGGAGTAATCTGCAATGGAGATAAACCTCTGTATATCCAGAAACTCAGCAAAGAAGAGACTGATAAGCTGCCTCCTCAGGGACTCAGTTGATGTGTTGGGCAGGGGGGACTGTGGGGAGCACGCCTCTGCACACATATGATCCTTTCCACAGAGAAGAATGTTAAGTAAACCAAACCCAACTCAGGAAGACAAGTGTTATGTTTCTGCTTATGTGCGGAAGCTGGAGGAAGTGATGTCATAGAAGCTGAGGGCAGAACAGAGGTTATTGGAGGCATTGAAAGATGGGGTTGGGGCAGGGGAATGTCAAAGATAATGGCGTGGAATGATAAAGTAGTGTTTACAATTTACTGTGTATTTTATAAAGAACGAGTTAAGGTGCTTCCAGTCCCCAACATTACATAGTAAATGTCCAAGGAGAGAGAACTGCACATGACTCAGAATTGTCATCATGTCACATACATACACCAAATTAGCACACTGTGACTCATATGTATGTATAATTGTACTAACATAGAACAGTTCCTTGAAAAATACCTCTATATATGGAAGATATATCACTGTTTCCCCAAATGTCAGCCATTGCAGGTAATTCATTGTAATTTAAGCCTTTTTTTTTTTTTTTTTTTGCATTTCATACGTAACAGGCTTGAGGAGGACAAAAAGTCCTTTGTGGAACATCATTACTCCTTTTCCATCTCCCGTATGTCAGCAGCGGAGCTCTTGTGACTCTAGACACTATGGTATTAAAGGGCTTTCACAAGCTGGAATAGACCTCTGGCTGCTTCCAGCGAACATCAGCGCACTCAGAATTAAATAAAGCCACCCCCCGCCCAAGTCTCCTATGACTGCTGGAGTAAAGTACTACCATCTAGTCATACCACACATAGCGCTGCCCTCAGAAGTGTGCGAACCAGCCCAGGCACACTGGAGACCCTCTCCTACCCTGTCTCCAGCTCCTCTTTGGCTCTCCCTCATTGGCACTCTTTGGCTATAGCTACCCTGCTCCGGGCTCTGCCTGCCCCTTTGTCTTCTTATACTTCACCCCCATGAATCTTCCTGACTCCATTTTCTCACTTATAAAGAGACCTGTCATTGTGTGGAGTGCCTACCCTTATCTGTTACGACTTTATCCTAACTATTTATTTCTGGTGGAAAGAAACCTTCCAACAGTGTTGGACCCGAGGCTCTGGAAAGGTTGTGGGCTTCGGGCTCTTCCTTTAGTGCAGAGACTGCATACCAAATGCTCATCTTTGCCCAACTCTGCAAATCTACAGAGACCTGCTAGGACCTGCACCACGGTATGGAAGAGGCTCAGGCCACAGGTTATGGAGAGAGGAAGTCTAGCCCACTCCACAGGGAAGAGAAGGCTAGAGAGCTGGTTGCCATGGTGATTCCCTCTCAGTTCCCAAGATACTCTTGCTGCCTCCCACATGGTCCTGTGCATCCCACATGACCCTAGGTTATTTTGAGTCAATCCATCCCACGCAAAGGGCCACAGGTGACTGGACAAACTGTTCTCCTTCCCATAGTTTGGGGTCCAGTGAGGTCTTAGGGAAGAAAGGGCTTCACTTCAAGGAATGCAGGATGAGTCCCAGGCAGGAGTAGGTAGGTTCAGGGCCACTGGGAGGCTCAACTGCAGCCGCCTCTAGCCTTCAGGGATGGCCTCCAAGCAAGGCAAGCATTGAATCTGGGACTTTCTAACAACCATGGCTGAGCCTTGGAGTTTTGTGTTATGGTTTATGTGTTTAGGAAGCTCAAGAAAAGGGCCAGGGTCTTAAAGCCAAACTGGGCCACCTTCTATCAGCTGGTTCAGGGGATAGTCTGTCATGTGTCTGGGAAGCCAGCTGCCTTCTGAAATCCTCTTAACCCCATACATCCTGTCCCCCACACCCTCTGTCTCCTAGTTATCTGATAGAATGGGCAGAGAACACCTTTACTACTGTGAAGAATGATGTCTGCGGGCCTTGATGGAGTGCGCTGACTCATGCCCTTACCCTGTTCAGAGACTCTATTAGTACTGGAACAGGTACTGGTTTGATTCTCTTTGAAGGACTGCTTCTGTGCCCAATGTTAGAAATGTTGCAGGCGCAGTGGGAATGATTGTCCTTGCACATCAATTTTGCCATTACTCTCATCTAGCAGCTTTTGTTCAGCCTGATCTTAATGATTTGGATTTGAAATTTCGTCAGCAGAGGGAACAGAAAAGAATATTCAAGTATAAAACCGGCTTCAGATTGGCTGTTCTCTGAGCTAACGGTTTCCCGGCGGTGCTTGTGGAGAGATCACGTGCTTATGAGGGAGGAGGAAACAGAGGTGTCTCAGCCTCGATGTGTGAGCTCAGTAGATGTCCTTTCTCTGGCCTCACAAGTAGCTTGTACTGTGTGTCTAAGGATGGGTCCCCATCAGGACCACTGCTGCCCTGGTGTTTTGGTGCTGAGGCCCACAGAGCCCTGAGGATGTCTCGTTTGGTGGTTTGAGTGAGATATCCCCCATAGTCTCCAGCATCTGAGTAATTGGTCCCCATTTGGTAGCACCGTTTGGGAAAGCTCAAGGTGTGGCCTTGTTGGAGGAAGTGTGTTGCTGGGGATGGAAGTTGAGAGTTTAAGGATTTGTGCCTTTTTGAGCTCTCTCTTTTTCTCTGTCTGTCTGTCTCTCTCTGTCTCTCTGCTCACTGTCTGTCTCTGTCTCTCTCACTGTTTCTCACTGTCTGTTTCTCTGTCTCTGTTTCTCACTGTCTCTCTCTGTCTATCTCTCTGTGTATCTCTGTCTCTCTGTCTCTGTCTATATCTCTGCCTGTTTCTCTCTCTCTGACTCTCTCTGTTTCTCTATCTCTATCTGTATCTCTCTGCTTGTCTGTATCCCTATCTCTCTCTCTATCTCTGTGTCTCTGTCTGTCTCTGTCTCTCTTTCTGTCTCTCTATCTGTCTGTCTCTGTCTCTCTCTGACACTCTGTCTCTCTTTGACTTTCTGTCTCTCTGTCTCTCTCTATCTCTCTCTGTCTGTTTGTCTCTGTCTGTATCTCTGTCTTTGTCTGTCTCTGTCTCTCTCTCTCTCTCTGCCTCCTACTTGTGATTCAAGATGTGAGCTCCCAGGTTCTGCTCCTGCCTCCACACCTGCTACTTGAAGCCACCATGGACTCTGGGGCTGAAACAAACTCTTCTTCAAGTTGCTGGGGTCCTGGTGTTTTATTTTAGCAATAGAGAATAGTCAACTCATCTTTGCCCCTGTGCCCCTTTGATCTCACTCTTCAGGAGCCTGGGCAAAATCAGCTGTGCAGAGATCAGAGGTCAGAGGTCAAGGTCAAGCCTTCAATTTGCCCCAGTTGCATTCTTTGGGAAGGCCTGGAAACCAAACAAAAACACTCCCAATGCAGAATGGCCCCTGAGAACCAATGCCAGGGTATGCCCAGAGGAGAGGGCTGGCCAAGTGAGACTCAGATGCTGCCATGCATTGGCTCTGAAGGGTATGTGACTCTGGACAGAGAATTCTTCTTAAGGCAAACTTTCCTCACTGTTGGATTGGTACAGGCTACATCAGTATGCTTCACAATTAAAGAAAAAAAAAATGCAGAGAAAACTGCCATGAGCCTCCGGAGAGCTTGTTAGTTGGACAGTTTGTAAAACTAGAACATGGGGTTTCAGAAACAGTGGAATCCTTGGTTATAGGTACCATCGGGGCTCTGTCCTTTGCTCTTTAGGCTGGTAACGGCTCAGATCTCAATCAAGACAGCCAAAGGGGACAGAATGGCTGAGGGCACTGAGCTCCAACCTCTCATTGGCTATTTCTGAGACAGAACCTGGACTGGCTGGGGTGTCATGCTCAATGAGGGATGGTCTCTGAAGACGGGGCAGGGGAAGGAAGAGAGGGGGGGAAAGGGAAGGAGACAGAGACAGACAGCAGGCCAGGAGTTGGGAAAGCAGACTCTCAGGGGACATGTGTTAGGTGAGCAGCTGGGACAGCCTGGGCCTGGTGATTAGTGGAAACCGGAGGAAAAAGACATTTGATAGCAGAAAAATCCACAAATCCCTCTCCACAGAGAAGTCTGAAAGCTGAAAATGTTTGTAAATAACTCCCACAAAGGACAGGCAAGCCTGTTTGACCAGCTGCCCTGCCAGGTTGTCGTTGGGGACACAGGAGCCCTGGAGGTTTCTCCTTCAGATCCACTCTGGTTTCACCATTCTTGAGAGATCGCCACCCACCAGAGTGAACTTACTCAGAGGTAAATAAAGAGAACTCAGGAAGGAGAATTGCCTGCTCTGAAAAGCTTGCCGCAGAATGCCTGTCTCCTGAGAGAGCTGCAGAAAGGAAGCAGAGGGGAATTCTCTGAGACATCTTTCCAAATGGTTCACAGGCTCACACCAGGACAAGGTGTGTGTCTCTTCAGTCCCTGACCCTGATGGTCTAGGACAGGCGTTCACCTATGGAAATTCAACGCCCAAGCATAAGCTTGGATGGGGAATGTGGTGGTTTGTATATGCTTGGCCCAGGTGTGGCCTTGTTGGAGTAGGTGTGGCCTTGTTGGAGTAGGTGTGGCCTTGTTGGAGTGGGTGTGGCCTTGTTGGAGTGGGTGTGGCCTTGTTGGAGTGGGTGTGGCCTTGTTGGAGTAGGCATGTCACTGTGGCTATAGGCTCTAAGACCCTCATTCTAGCAGCCTGGAAGCCTATAGTCTGCTAGCAGCCTTCAGATGAAGATGCAGAACTCTCAGCTCCTTTTCCTGCCTGGATGCTGCCATGCTCCACCTTGATGACAATGGACTGAACCTCTGAACCTGTAAGCCAGCCCCAGTTAAATGTTGTCCTTATAAGAGTTGCCTCAGTCATGGTGTCTGTTCACAGCCGTAAAACCCTGACTGAGACAGGGAGTAAAGATATTTTTATTTTCATCTGATTTCCGGCTGGTAGGAAGAGTTACTTTTTTTTTCCTTTGTTGAATGCAGACAATGCAGGTGGGGTGGCTGGATCATACACATGGCAGTTGTCTTCCACATGTTTTGAGGAAGCTCCCACGGTAGCTACGCTCTCCATGCTCCCCACCAACACGTGGGTGAAGGCTCTGCTCTTCCCTGCCCCCGCCAGGGTTTGCTATCTGTGGTCTTTTTGGTAATTGCTGTTCTAACCTGTGGGAAGCACAGCTTCATTTGGGCTCTGATTTACATTGCTCTGATGGTTACTGATTCTGGGTCTCATCCACACACCTCTTGGGTATTCTGATATTTTCTTTTGAGATGCCTGTTTGGATTGGCTGAGTCAAAAACTCTTGAAGTGAAGGAACTTCAGAAAGAAAACTTTACAAGCCTTTGTCAATGCCATAAGAAGGCTGAGGCATGTGGGTCATGGTCCTGCAACCAGCAGCTTAGATTGCAAAGCAACCAGAAGAATTCCTCTGGATCCCTTAGCCAAGATGATCAACATATTATGATGACTAACACTGTGTGTGTGTGTGTGTGTGTGTGTGTGTGTGTGTGTGTGTACATCTTACACATATGTATATGTATGCATGTATATAAGTACATATGCACATGTATATAGCCCACCATTTTAAATAGGAACACACATATTTAACCCATGAGATCTCAGTCTTTAAGGAAGGAAAGGGTGTCAGGAAAGCCACCTCCTGCATCTTGCAGCTCCTCTGGAGTCAGCAGCACTCCTTGGGCGGCTAGATACCTGTCTCAGTTAATGGAAGTTGTCATTGAGCTGCCCCACCCCCACAACCCAGGAAGAAACGTTTATTCTTTTTCCTTTCCTTTATGCAAAAGAATATGCAAATATCTTCTACAAATAGAAAGTTTTTTTTTTTTTTTTTTTTTTTTAAAGAACTCATGTCAGTTAACTACCTGTCACCACTGGAATGGATTCCCTAGTGTGAGGGTTAATCCCCACTCTCTGTCTGACTGTCTGACAGGCTCTAGAATCGCCTTGGAGACAAGTCTCTGAGTGTGCCTGTGAGGGTCTGTCTACGTTAGGGTATAGAATCAAGGAGACACACCCTAAGTGTGGCTAGCACTTTCCTTGGAGTGGGTTCCAGGGCTGAATCTAAAGGAAAAGAGCTGAACTGCAGATTTCTCTCTTTCTGCTTCCTGACTGGGCGCGCAACATGGCCAGTCATCCCTGTTGCCGTCCTGGGCTGTCCTCACACTGTGAGCCCAAATCAATCCTTAGGTTGCTTCTTTTGGGCATTTGGTCACAGCAATGAAACCGGTGCCTAGCGTGCTAAGATAATCAAGTAGGTGCCTAGCGTGCTGAGGTAATCACGTAGGAGAAGGACGTTTGTTTGGCTCACGGTTTCTTAGGACATTTCTGTCTGACATCTGGCTTTGTTGCTTTGGTCTCATAGTGAGATGGAGAGAGCACACACGGAATAAAATCATTCACTTCATCGCATGCAAACGTGGAAGGTCACGGGAATCCTATGGAAGTCTCCAGCGACCTAAGTGCCTGACGTGAGGTGTCACCATTGGTTTTGAGGTACTGGGGTAGATCCAGGGCCTTGTCCATGCTGGGTCAGCTCCCTGCCACTGAGCCAACGGCTCTGAGCTCAGTGATTCCTTTACCTTTGTAATTTCTTATCGACACTGCAATTAGAGAGTCCTGACCTCACAGCTTAAAACCACCCGCCCCCATTCCCCACACGGTACAGAACCTTCCCAGTCCACAGCTGTGGTTCCTACATGGTTCTGAGTCAAGTACAGGTTTTACAGCCTGGAAACTTGTCTGTCTGTCTGTGGTAGTATCTCAAAATCTTCCTTCTTTGATGAATGGATGAATCAAAACCAAAAGCCATTTGGGCACATAACACTTAAAACATTATATACAGTGTATTTTGATTCAGTGTCTTTGTTTTACTTTATTTTATTTTTTTCATCTCTTCTGGCATAGCTGTAGAGTTCATCGAGAAATTCTGTAGACCAATCCTCACCCTCCCTCCTGGATGAAATGTTTCAGGAGAAACTGCCATGCAAAAGCCCCTGACCTCTTCAGGCTGCCTGTGTCTGACCTTTGGACCTTAGGGTGCTTGCTACTGCCTGGGTATTCTCCAACTGTTCCCATTCCCCATCACCCTGTGGGGGAACGTCTGCAGAGCACTGTGGCCACAGTCTATCTGCCCCTTGTTACCTAACGGTGCCCTTGATGGAATGTCACCAACGCTGGGTCCTCAGGACTCCATGCTGTCTCCATTGCTTCATCTTCTTCTTGGAAACAGAGCAGGAGACCTGCCCAACAGACTAAGGTGGGCAATGCCATAAGTCTGAAGGTCTCATCAGAAGTGCCCACTGCTGCATGCTCCCCAGATTCTAATGCACCTCTGCTGGCATGCTTGTGCCCATGAGGTTTCTCTGGTCTGTATGGCTTGGCCCTCTGACCAGCGGCTGCCCAAGCATTGGCAGACAGTCAGTGGGAGAGCAGGAATGAGGGTATGGACAGCTGTCACCACCTCTTAGTTGCTCCTCACTGGGCTCAGATGACATCACTTCCAGCTCCCTCAAGATCTGAGCATTGCGTCCTTCCCCACCATGGCTGCCTTCTGGGTGCCTGTGTTTGTGGAAATGGATGAATCTGTCAGTTAAAGGGAACTCTGGCATCCATCAAACAGCAGTAGCAAGACAGAAGGAGTTAAACCAGGATCAAGCAGGTGGCCTGTGGGTATGTGAGCCCCTACTAAGAGGGATGATTCAAACCTGTAGGCCACCTGGATGGACACCAGAGTCCTCAACCCACCATCCTCTCCCTGGGACCCTGGTTCCTCTGGACTCTGTCAGTTTCTCAAGAAGCAATAGGAACATGGGTCCCTGGACAGGCTGGATTTGAACTCTTCAGAGCCAGCTCCAGCTGTCCTCTCTGCTCCACCATTGCCCGCCCCCCGCCATGGACACTGTGACAGTTAGTGTTAATTGTCAGTTTGATGAGACCCAGGGTCACCTGGAAGATGAGCCTGTGGATATGCCTGTAAGGATGATCTTGAATCCACTCACTGGTTTGTATCCATCTGAATTGTGGCTGAGGCCATTTCCTGAGGGGATCCTGAGTGTGTAAATGAATAACACTGTGAGCTGGTTACATGAGTTTATTTCTCAGCTGTGGATATAGCGGGGCCAGCTCATTCAGGTTCCTGCTGCCTTTCCTTCTGCACCGTGAAGGACCGGGCCCTTGAATCATAGCCAGAATAAACCCTTTCTCCCTGAAGTTGCTTTGGTCAGAGCATTTTACCACAGCAAAGGGGAAGTGACTAAGAGAGACAAAGATGGAGCCAGTTGTCCTGAGCTTTCCCTCAGGGCAGAGGTGCCCCTCCTGGCCTCATCCCTGCAGATGTGGGGAGCCTGCAGTTCCCTTCAAGTCCCCTTTGATCTTTTGCTTGTGAACTCTTCCTTCTTGTATATTCTCGGCTGGGCTGCATGTCTAGGCTTTCTGTCAACATTTGCTATTTTTACCCAAACCACGCATTATTCTCCCCTTGCTCTTTGATGCTTTTATGATGTATTTTGCAACACCAGTTGGGAAAGTAGGGGAGGGTGGTCATGCCTTTCTGTTGTTTTCCCAGAATGCCCTCACAGTCCTACAGGGAGGACCTCTGAGGTGTTTGTTAAGGGACACCAGAGACCTGCTGCTATCCACAGTGAATTGAAACTTTCCCGGCTCCTGCCCTTCCTCCTGTGCTCTGATTCCTTTCTATGGACACTCTGGAGGGCAGAACACTTCTTACTCAGCTCCCTCCTCCTCCTCCTCCTCCTCCTCCTCCTCCTCAGCTGTACAATTTTTGGGCCCCCTGCCCCACCCTGGCCCGATGGTCATCAGTATCATCACCCACAGATATTCTGGGATACAGGAGAGACAGTTGCTGTGGCAAAATGCCTGAGCCATCACCACTCAGGATCACTCACAGTCACTCCAGGAGCATAGGAGAGACATTCTATGGCCACAGGCCTCCTAAATTCAGAGGCTCCATGTCTCTGCTTCCTTTACATATACCCTCCAGGCCAGCCACTTGCTCAGAACCCTGTAGAATATTCCATCTCTAAGGCAAATAGGTACCTAGTCACCAGGGCCAGCCCTCTCTTGGGCCAGAAGACAGGAGGACAGCCAATGACCCTAGCTGTGCTCCTCTTAAGACACAGTGACCAGCAGCATAGTCCTTGGAGTGTACTGGGAATGTGGAAACAGCTCAGTGCAGTTGAAGCAGTCATTCCCAGGCACCGTCCACCCAAACTCTCACAGGTCCTAGCAGGGATGTTCTCTGTCAGACTCTGCTCACCCAAGGCTGGTGAGGCAGCGAAGCTCATTCTTAATGAAGCCCCCTCTGATCAAATGTTCCCTTCCTGTAAAGGCCACAGGGATGGCTCCTTTTTGGGCTCCCTCTGCTTCATGTTTGCTTAACGTTTAGAGATACCTGAGTTGCTATCTGCTGCATTGTTTCCTATTTACCAGTTGTCTGTATCCTTTTTAAAAAAAAAACAAAAAACAAAAAAAAAACCTTCTACTGCTCTTGGTGCTAGAGTGATGGCTTAGCAGCTAAGAGTGAACACCGCTCTTGCAGAGGACCTGGGTTCTGTTCCCAGCACCCACACAGCATCTCACAGTCATGTGTAACTCCAGGGGACCCGGTTTGCTCTTTTTTCCAGGGCACTAGGCAGACACATGGTAAACATACATGCATGCATGCAGGTATAAAATTAATCTTAAAATAAAAACTGTTCTTTTTATCTGGCCCTTCCTCTCCTCCCTTTCCCTCCCTTCCAGTCTATCCTCTCCTTCCCCCTCCTCTCCCCTTACTTCCCCCTCCTCTCCCTCCTCCTCCTTTCCCTGTAGTCCTAGTCACTCCCCTTCCTCACCTCTCCTCTCCTCTCCTCAATAGATCCTCCCTTCCTTTCCTCTCCCTTTCCCCATCCTTCCTTCCCTTCCCTTCCCTTCCCTTCCCTTCCCTTCCCTTCCCTTCCCTCTCCCTGCCCTCTCCCTGCCCTCTCCTCTCCCCTCCCCTCCTCCTCTTCTTCTCCTTTTCTTTTCCTGTGCTAGTTTGGGACCCAGAGGCTTACACAGCTCAGGTAAGCGCTCTACCACTAGGCTGCATTTCAATCCTCTTTCCTCTCCGGTTTCATTTGAGCATTTGATCTGATTTTATTTTGTCTCTGCCCTTTGCGATGTAAATCACACCCCTTGCTTACTTTTTATAGTAAGAGCCTCTGTGTCTGTAAGATTTTTAATGTTTAAGATAGATCCAAGGGCACAGATACCACACGGGGTTCCGAAGCTAGCGTGAATCTGATCAGTGTTAGGGACGTGAGTTGAAGACTCCTCTCAGAGTCATTCGTTCACTTCCAGCCCCAGAACCTCAAGGTGGGGCTGGATTCAGAGACAGCGACTTTACAGAGGCACCTGGATTAGGACTAGGTCTCTGTGGTACACTAATGCAGGCTGCTGTTATCTTATGAACGGGAGAATGTGGACACAGGAACATCACTTTCCTATGCAGCAAATGGAGGCTGGGGTGAAGAGCCAGACGGGGTAGATGATGCATGGACACCGTGTGTATGTCTACACACCAGGGAAAGAGCTGGGGGTGGATGGTGCTTATTTCCCAAAAGGAGCAAAACTGGTGGCATCTTCACGTCACACAACAGCTTGCAGACCAATAATAAAATAAATGCTGCCCATGTGTGGCCCTGTATGCCAGCCCCACAGAGTTAATGCTTACAAGATGTGGGAGGATGGACTAAAAGGAACAGAAACAGCTAATGTGAAACCAGCAGGGTGCGTTTTCATGTGTGTACATTTGGTGTGTGCTCACGTGTGTATATTATGTGCATATTCCAAGGACTGAAGCCTTAGCTCCCACCGCAGGGCTGCGGTAGACACTTCAGCACAACCACAGATGCCCAACACCTGTTGACTCTTGGCAAAACTGATCCCCCTCCTAAGCTGCCCCTAAAATGCACTGTCCAGGAGACATAAGTTACTTGGACCCTACCAGAGACCCAACTAGAGTGCTGGGTCCCAAGCCTCCCGTTCCTGAGGGACCTGCCTCTAGCTGCCTCATTTCTTCACTGCAGAGTGAAGGCAGGCCTGGCTTCTGATTCTGGCCTTTAGGTTCTCAGTGGCTAACATGTCACTGATAACCGCACCTGTGGCTGAGTGAGCACACAGTGAATAGAAGTTAATCAAAGTGTTAAGCAAGCCTCATACTCTGTCTGGGGATCCATGGATACCTTAGGAAGATAAAGGCTCGACATTGTACTATCTAATCCAAAACACAAACTTGGTGACTGAGGAGTGAGCTCTGGGCGTGGGGCCACCTAGATCCCTCTGCAACTCCAAGCCATAATCTACACATCAGGCATAACAAGTCAGGAGCCACACTGGTGGATCAGGATCCAGCCCCCCAGTGCAGGAGTTTTATCTCTCTAAGCCTCAATTCCCACATCTGCAAAATGGGAGTAGTAAAACCAACCCCTGGAGGAATAAATGGAATGGCAGATGAAAGTGAACTTTGAAAATGGCGCTGACTGTTGCAGTCATTAATTATGTGCTCACTTTATGATACTGACAGCTGCATCCAACCCCAAAGTGGGTAGTATTTTTCAGCACCAGGTTCATGTGGAGGTGACCACAGCCAGCATGGAATCCTTTTCTATTCAGAGTCCATGTCCCATGTGCTGTTTTTTTAGCCTCCGTGTTCTGTCTTCCAGCCAGCCTGCCTCTCTCTGGTTCACTGGACTGCACGAACCCGTGCCACGTGATCACATGCTGAACCCTGGCTCTACATCTGAAGAGATTAGATTTGGACGCATGAAGACAGCTTGTGGGAACTGGCTTTGGCAATCCTGAACCATTGTGCCACCTGAACATGGCTTCGGGAGGCAGGGAGGGGACAGTTACTCATAGCGCCTGGAACAAAAACCATGTCAGTTCCAGTTGCAACGATGTCATCATACCAGCTATGCCCAAAAATGGTCTTTCCCAAGTGTCATATTTCAAGGCAGGACTCACATGACTGAGCTCCGCCCGAGAATTACAAAATGCTTTCATAACTGGGGGTTTCCCCCGCTAGGCTTTGGGTCTCACCCTTCTGTATTGCTCTGAGAGAGCTGACAGATCAGCATCTGGCACAGATGAGGAGATCTGAAGGTCATGGGTAATTTGAAATGCAAACTAAGGGCTGTGGATAGAGGAACTGGGAGCCCAAAGGAGCCCCAGTGTGACATCTGCAGTCCTGTTGATGATTCCTTTTTAAAAATAGCAATTGTTGTATTTTATAAAAAAAGAAAGAGAAGCCAGGCATGTTTGGTGGAGAGTGGTATGGTACAGGGGGAGGGGGTGCCTCCGAGTGCCCATGCTGAGGCATCCCTTTCCCCTGAGGGACCAGCCACAGGATGAGTATAGTATAGAATAGAGTTTATTTAGGACATGAGGAGGGGAGTTGAGGGAAGAA
>NC_034601.1:86715943-86745448 GCF_900095145.1 Mus pahari | reverse complement strand
TCTCTCTCTCTCTCTCTCTCTCTCTCTCTCTCTCTCTCTCTCGTGTATATCTTATATAAATGTAGTAAAATGTTAATGAAAAAATGACATATATATATATATATATATATATATATATATATATTCCCTTCTCTTTTTTTGGTAAATTTTATAAAAATGATACCAAATTGAAATCAGTCGCACATAGAAAACATCTGAACTGATGATATCACCACAAATAGCTAATTACCTTATAATAAAATTATTGTTGATTCATTAGATTCATTGGTAGGCTTAGAGCAGATATTTTATAGTCCTGCGCAAAATCCCACACATCATTTTCTTGTACCTTTAAAGAAAATATTAGAATGTTTTTAAAAGACAATGTACCTAGAAGTAGTTTCTAAATAATTCTTCCTAAATAATTCAAGGGCTGAGGATACAGCTCAGTGTACAGTGCTTGCTTAGCAAATGAAGGGCCCTGTTTTCAATTCCTACTATCACAAGGAAATAATTTTTTTTAAAAAAAAAGCTTTAACATTTTTAAACCTTTAATTGATTTATTGTGTGTGTATGCTGTAGCACCTGTGCAGAGGTCAGAGGTCAACTTTTAGGAGTTGGTTCTCTCGCTGTGGGTTGTGCAGATTGAGCTCAGGACATCAGATTTGGGAGGCAAGTGCATTTTTATCTACAAAACCACCTCCCAGACCCCTATTGATGGTTCTTAGAATCATATCATCCTGTGCTGCTATAGGTTGATCTTTGAATGTCCTCAGATGTCCATGTGTGATCTCCATGGCCTGATCTCCATTAGGGCCTGTTGAAAACTCTTCAGGGATCTTCAGATCATGGGGAGCACACCTTTGAAGGGGACTGTAGACTCTGGCCTCATCTTTCTCTTCTGTTCTTTGTTCTCAGGGCAGGCACTTCTACTGTGACAAAAGCTGGCACCATGAGGCATTTACTCAACACAGATGCAAAGCAATGCAGCCATGTGATTTACTGACCACAGACTGACACCACCCAGGCTGTGATCCTAAAAAAAAAAAAACTTTTTTTTCCCTTATAAATAGATGATCTCAAGTATTTTGTTTAAGTGATAGAAAGTAACACTTTTATTAAACAGATAACTATAATCTAGTATGATTCAGAACTGTCAAAGATAAGTGGAAACATACATTAATTTTTCTTAGAAGGTTTAGGATTGGAGTACATCATGAAGGAACAAGAAAGAGGAGGTTTCAAGTATTTAAGTAAAAATGTGTCCTTGTTAACTATGGAGGGGTATGATGGAGATGAGGAAAGTGGGTTCCAGGGGCCCAGGGCTCATTTGCACATCTCTACCATACTCTATCCCTTTTGTTTTGTTCAAGAATCTCTCCTTTTCAGAATGCTTCTCAAAGCAAGGTCCTCAGGTTTCTGACTAAACATTTTGTAATAATACCAACATATTTACTCTTATTAACTGTGTCGACATTGACTTTGGTGCAAACCAAATCTTTAAGAGTTCCAGGACAAACTGGGCGTGGTGGTGCACGCCTTTAATCCCAGCACTCGGGAGGCAGAGGCATGCGGATTTCTGAGTTCGAGGCTGGCCTGGTTTACAAAGTGAGTTCCAGGACAGCTAGGGCTACACAGAGAAACCCTGTCTCAGAAAAAAAAAAAAGGAATTCCAGGTGCCCTTTCAGAAGTTGGAACAAGTTGTCAATTGCTTTCTTCACTAAATTGTGAAGAAAAGAGAACTCTCCCCACAAAAAGTCATATGTAAGAATGGATTTGATAAAGCAGTTAAGATTCATTTGCTCATAGAACAGACTTCTTTTCAGTTCTGCAATAGAAGCTTGCTGCATTCTGAATAAAGCATGGTGACTGCCCCCAGGAAGTGCAGCCATGTTTGAGTTGCCAGCTAAACTAACCACTTCACCCAACTACCTTTTTTTTTTTTTTTTTTTTACCTGAAAGAACAACTGACAAACTAAATTTTACCATGGATATTTGGCTGAGTGTTTCTCAGAATTAGATGAGACAAGCTTGACACTTTCAAAGTAAACTAAGTAGGAAAAGATGGTTGTTGATATTAAAAGGTTGAAATTTCAATGTTTAAGAATTTTTATCTGTCACCGTGAGTCTGATAACTTCATGGCACTTTTCTGTAAAGACAGCAGTGATATTAAGTCCAGAAACCCTTTGACCATATCTGCTAAACTGTGTTATCACTTGAAGAGGTGTTTTCCAAATAATGAATGCAGGTTACAAAATCACACATGGGCAAGGATCCAAAATAGACTGATGTGGTAGAACACGATAACAATACGCTGCTGTGTGGCTTCATCTGACCACAGTTCACCTTCTCTAGTTACCATGTCTATTGCAGTATCACATAGAATGTTCACAATATCTGACAGCCGCTGAGCAGTCTTCCTTGATGTGATTATGAATCTGTTAGGCCTGACTTTTTATGTTCAAGACACAAGAGCTCAAATATTAAAGAGTTGTGTAAACATAGGAAACAATGCTATACTGTACTTGAAAAATATCTTCCAAGTGCTATTAGGCTAATATATGTGATTCTGAAATGAGAATTCTAAATATTAAAAAAAAAAAAATCAACTGCATGTGTGTACACCACGTGCTCGCACTGGCACAGAAGAGGTGTCGTGTCCTTTGGAACTGGTGTTACAGATGGTTGTGAGCTTCCAGGTGGGTGCTGGGAACCAAGCCTAGGTTCTCTGCAAGAGCAACAAGTGCTCTTAACCTCTCTTGCTCTGATTTAACTTTAAAAATTTTAATTTGTAATACAATAACCAGCTGGTGTTTTCCAAGTGTTTGCCACCAGCTCCCTGGAGGGTATGGGGCACTGATTTCAGCCCCTGCTGAGTGTCAATACTGTCACAGTTGGGACACTTGAGAAGAGGCATGGGTGTAGTTTCTCAGTATCTTTGTGGACATGTCCTAGGAGCCAGAGCATGCATCCTGAGACTACCAGTCACATTGTCACCTCAGAACTCCAGTGAGGGAAATGGTGCCGTGGCTTCAAAGGACAAAGATGCTTCAACTTCAGACTCTAGCATTTCACACAAGCTTCCCAAACCTCTATTTTAATCCTTTCCCAGGTAGATTTTTTTTTTCCCACTATAAACAGTCTTTGTTTTTCCTAATTTCTCGAGGAAGGGCTCAGTGGATTCCATCTTGTTTCTAGATTAATGAGCTGTAGACTGGACTTTCATGTCATGCAGATGAGAGTTCAAATCCTCATCTACCTCGCTTATGTGAAGACAGGAGAGAGAGAAGTATTCCAAGGAGCCAACATTACAAAGAGGTGTTATCATAAACCAAATACTTTATTATTTGAGAAAGCGGAGGCCCAATTACAAAACCTTCATACTTAAGACCCAGCCAAAGACTTTTGAGGACCAGGTAAAACCGCCATGTTGGCTGACAAGACTCAAGTTAAACTTGGCAATTTCATGTGGCTCCACTATATATAAACTGACAGGATTAGGCTTCTGACAGGAGGATGTTCCAAGTCCCATGTCTGTTTATATTACACACAGATGTCCCAGAAACAAACAGGTCCCTGTGCTTAACCACAAAGCATTTCTCTCAGGGCATGCAGGCCAAGACCTCCCAGGACTGGCACAGCAGGTCCCAGCTGGTCCTTCGTCCTGTGTGGTCTCATGGTATAATGGCTCTTTATCAATGTCACTTGCTGGTCTGAGGTCACCGTGCAGGTAAATGGCGAAGCCTGTCCACAGCTAGATGAAAGCGTGGGGGTCTCATGGTGGTGTTAGCTCTTCACCAGATGAGAACCTCCTCATACAGAACTGGTCCAATACACCATTTCCCAGCTTGCTTGCCCTGTCTGTGCTTCTGGGTATCCATGGCCAAAAAAAATAAGAGGAGCAAACTCTCTGAGCACACGGAGCAGAAAGAGGAGCATGCAGCCCAGATGGTAAGAGACATAGCATGTCAGCAGGACAGGAAGCACCACGCTTAAGGTCAAGGCTGAAGGTCAAGGCTGACGGAAGATCCCTCCTGATTGCCCTCAGCCCTACCCACCCGACACAGCTCCCTTTACGTGACTAAGATAAAGATAAAGCTTTCGTACAAATTGCAATATTTTTTTCAGTGAGTTACTTTTGCAGTAAAAATAGCTGCTACATAAATCCCTTCTGATATCTGAAAAGGAGACATATATTTCCAAAAATAGTCTTCTTGTTGTAGTCACACAGAATATCTTGGGGCAAAGGAAGGGAAGGACTGGCTGGGGGAGGGGAGTTGCCTGGAAAACACGGTTACGCCAAAAAATAAAATACATTTGTGTATAAACTGGCTTAAGGCATGCAGGGAAGTGGAAAACATGTGCCATTTGTCAAGAAAAATACCGCTTTACAGCTTTTACAGTCCAGGAGAGAGTGGAGGGGCCATATGGACCCTCAAATAATAACATTAAGTTTCTTATTAAAAAAAAAAAAACAACCCAATATACAAAGTCCTGGTCAGATAATGAACAACAATAACAATAGAACAAAACAAAAGTGAAAACCAGGATCGTCTTTCAGATCCCATTCCTGCAGGTAAATAAAACAAAAACAGGATATTACGGTTTCTCTCAGTTGGCTCCTAAGAGATTAAATTGGTGTAAAATGACGTTCCTATGTACTAGTGAAAAAAAATAAAAGGATAACCTATACCAGGTATCTGCATTCTTGAATCAGACAAGTTATAATTACTTTAAATACAATATACAATTTCTGTTAAATAGAACTGTTGGAGGATTAGGACAATTATAAGATACAATAATATGTACAAACAAACTGACTTCTGAAATGGACAATCACACCCTCCACCTGCCGGGCCCTCTCAAGCAGAGGTGGCTCTTTGCATTTGCTACTCCTGGAGGCAAAAGGCTGAAGGAAAAACAATGTTTCTCAGTGTCCGTGTATCCACCACATGCTGGCTCCCTGGCGTATCTCAAATAGCCACAATGATCGTGATCTGCACACGGCCTGCTCGGTGCCACGGTGGCTTCCCAGAGACTCTCCCCTTCCGGGGTCTCCTACAGGACAGAGAGGCTATGCCGGTTTCCACCATGGGGCATTGGCTTGTGGAAAAGGCGTGGATGAAAGGCCACTGCTGCTTGGCCACTCTCCCCAGAGGGGTTCCATCCTGCCCTCCCATGGGTCTTTGGAGCAAGTGGGTCAGGACAGGCTTCCCACTCAGTCCCCGGGCCCGGGGCTGGCTCAGGGTGGTCCTGAGGACCTCAGTCTTCTGTATCAGGCTGGACGCCCAGGATGGCATGCAGTTCCTCCGGAGTGAAGCCCAGCAAGTTCTGCAGGTCGCACACGAAACGGTACACGTAGCGCTTGCCCGAAGTCTTGTGAATGATGTTCTTGTCGTAATAGTAGCGTAAGCCCCGGCTCAGCTTCTCATAGTTCATCTTTGGTTTATTTTTCCTCTTCCCCCACCGGCGGGCAACCTTTGGGGAAGACACAGAAAGGTCAGGGTCACCTATGTCCTCTCTTTGGTCATGACCGGCTCCTGACCCTGGGTGCTCACCCTGAAGAACCCGACAGTCACTGGGACGGACAGATGTTCAGTCTGGGCCTTTATAAATGCATGTAGATGTTTCCCTGTACAAGGGCTGGCAATGTCCCTGTCTCTGTTCCCAGCGCCATCTCAGCACAGCCTCCTGGACCAGCCATTTGGAACCAGGGGTGCCCTCAAGTTTTTATCCTTCCTCTCCTTTAAAGAGCCAGAGTCTTCTGTATCCCAAGCTGGTCAGGAACTCACTGTGTGGACGAGGATGACCTTGAAGCTCTCATCCTCCACTTTCTGCCTCCCCACCCCACCCCATGCTCTCACTCAAGGTGCTGTGATTACAGGTAGGCGTGTGCCATCACACCAGATTTATGTGGTGCTGGAGATGAACCCACAGCTGCGGGCAAGCTAGGCAGCCACTCGGCCAGCTGAGACACATTTCAAGCCATGTGATAGCTGAAGAGACTCTTCTGGCCCATGAGCCACACTCATCCCTCCTGATAGAGAGGGCGACAGATTACTCAGAACGCTGGCATCATGCCTACTAAAGCCTTCTCCAGCAGGGAGCCTCAATGCCAGCCCTGAAGGCTGCTGGGCTGCTATGTGCTTTGTCTAACTAGGAACAAAGGCAAGCTCGCTCCCTCTAGAGCTTGCTGAGGGTCACCAGAGACCTCTGACAATGTCCACAGAGGGAGGCACTGCCCAATGAACACCAGTCCCATCCATCCGTCCATCCATGCGGCAGCGGCTATAGCTCAGCCTAAGAGCCAGGGATTCCTGGTGGAGGAGGGCTCTTGTTGGCTCTGTTGGCTTTCCTTGTGCCGAGGGTTGGCTTTAGGACCCAACATGACAGACTGAGACTGACAGCGCAAGTGGCCATACCTCATCAGGGTCAGCAAGCTTGAACTCCCATCCGTCCCCCGTCCAGCTGATGAAAGATTGACAGGACTTGTCAGAGAGTAGCTCCAGAAGAAACTGCCACAACTGGATTGGTCCGCTTCCTGGGGTTAAATAAAGGGAGGCCGGTTACACGGGGAGTCTGAGATCATCAGGGATCTGGCCCTCTCTCTCAGTGACCAGGCTGCCTTGAGAACATGGTGCTACTGGGCATTGTGCAAATGAGTAGGCGGGACTTCAGGGAGCAACCAGTAAACACTGTAATGGGCAGGAGCCACTGTTCACCCCTTCCCTACCCACTAGGCTTCCAAGAGGGTGGCTTAGCCAAGGCTCCACCTCTGCTGCTGTGTTTCTCCTTCTGGGAGGAGGAAACAGGACCAGCAACTCTCATGAGCACTAACCGTCTTGATGTTTAGTGCTTTCCTGTCCGAGAGCCTTAAAAGTTTATTTCTGAAAATGCCCAGTGGGGTTGGGGTGGAGACTCCAGGGCCATTTTACCAAAGGTCCGTCCCTCACGACCATAAGCAAACAGTCTTGTGAGACTTGCTGCCTGGAACACACAGGGGTGACCTACACTGACAACTGTCTGTCTGCTCCACGGGCACTGAAAACCACCACTCTGAGAGAGAGGTTTGCCGTGGCCCTGTCTGTCTTAAGGATGCACAGCAGCTTGTCTTGGCTCCCTGTCACGGTTTAGGGAAGGAGAGTGGAGATCTGACTCTAAGTTGTCATCTTCTCAGATATAAAAGGCTTCGGGGAAGCACAGCAAGGACTGAACCAGACTGAGCTGACTCACTTGAGTGGCCACTAGGACTTGTCACCTCTGAACAGATCCATCAGTTGGTTTCCACACTACCCACACTAACGCCACGGGCCACAGGCTGGGCCACACTACCCATGTTAACACCACGGGGCTAACCAACAAACGGCAGGATTATTACCATCCTGGAAGACACTCCTAAAGCTGTGGGGTTTTCTTAGCAGTCCTTGGATTCCTAGGTATCAGAACAGCCACAGGTTCAAACCCCTTTATGAATTTTTATACATACATGCAGCTATTTGTTTTTGACAATGAAAAGAAAACCCCTACATCCTCATTTTAACCTCATATGTTTAAAAGTGGGCTTTAAAATCCACAGTGGCTTCTTGTGGCCAGGATACAGAAAGGGGATCTATTTAAAGTCATCTGGTGGAAAAGAAAATGACCATTCTTGATATTTTTTGCCCCAGATTTGAAATTGTATGGTTCTAAAAACAGCTTTAAGATTTGCTCTGCCTAGAAGAGCTCTCTCATCCTCTCTAGGATGGTTTTAGAGGCCAAGAGGCGTAAACAGTGCCGGCATCCCTTGAGCCAGCTCCTGCCCTTCCCCAGGTCAGTTTACATTCCTGGAGATCCAGAGTGTGAGTCAGAGCCAGGACCAGAGTCTGTCCGACCTCCTCCTACCTCTCCACCTCCTGTCCCAGGTAGAGGGTGTGGCCTGAGAGCTTCCCCACTCCCAGATCCTAACATGAAAACTTCTGTGAGCCTGTCCCTATAGGACTTGTGTACGGGGAGCCTCAGAGTGTGAGTATCCCAGGCAAACTTGGACAAGGCCTGGGTAAGGGTGGTGGGTGCTTTGGCCTCAAAGGAGCCCGCTGGGGCCCTGAGTGTTCACTCACCAGTGAAGCCGGCCAGTACTGCTGCAGGAATAACTGGTTTGCCTTGCTCGACTGGGTCGCTCCTCTCTTGGATGTAGTCCTTGAAGGACATGGTCGGCTTGCTGAGGCACAGAGACTGGCTACAGTCCTCCTCGAAGCTCTCGAAGGAAGGCACCCGCTGCACATCCAGTAGGGACGACTGGCTGTTCCAGGACCTCAGCAGCGAGTCAGAGCTCTCGAAGCTGTCCCCGCCGTTCTCTGGAGAGTCGTGGTCCTTGGGTTTTCCTGGTAAAAACCACCAAGCAATGCTGAGACCCCTCCAGGATATGAGAAGATTCTGTACCCCTGGGTCATTAATTCCGGAGCATCACGATCCCCACTCCTGCATCCCTGCCAGCCACCCCCAATACACACGGCTGGTACAGCGTCACCGAGACCTCCTCTGAGCACTCTTAAACTCGGGCACTAATTTCTTGGGCAACTTTATATGCAAATAACAACCTTCCTCCAACAGAAGAATGGATAAAATGTAGCCTCATGTGGTAAATCACTCTATGATCACAAGAAAGAGAAAATGCTACAATATGGATAAAACTCAGACGGGAAAGACAAACCCCAAAGAAGACATTCAGCCAAAGCCCACGTGTGACATCTCAGGACGGCGGCGAAAGCCAATCCGTAATGACGCAAAGGCTAATGGGTTGGTCGCTCTTGTAAAGAGGGCTGGGAAGGGATAGGAAGAAGCCGTACAGATGGCTAGAAACTCTACTCCCGTGTGGAGTGTGCACGGCGGTTAACACAGGAGCGCACAGCCCCGCTAATTCAACCAGATGTACAGTCTCAGATGTGTGGACCACGTATGCTACATCCTTAAAAAGGAGCCTAGCATATTCCCATGTGTCTCAGCAGAGTATTCTACCACAAGGAAATTAGCTTAAAGTCCTCTAGCTATTCAGTGTTGCTCACTCAGTATCAACAGAACCCGGACCGGGGTTTCAAAGAGGTTGTGACTCTGCTTTATGGAAAGTCACTTGGAAGGTGGCCCAGTCCTTGAACCTCCTTCTCCAACGGCCGAAGACAGGATGTGCTTACCAAGTATCTCTCATGCTGACTGGCTTCCAGGACAAACCAATAACAAAAAAAACTAGAATGTTTTCTTACCAGAACTGTTGTTGAGCAAATTCAAGTTGCTGCCGGGGAAGTCCTGGCTGATGGAACAGTAATTGACACTGACGGTGTTGAGCCGAGACTTGGGCAACATCTGGAGCTCCTGCTCAGAGCCCAGCGCTGCAGGCGTGGCTGACGGCGGGCACATGCTGTCCAGGAGATTGTCTTTGGGGTAGCTTGGTGCCTGCATTCCATATGGAGCCTGCTCCATGCTGAAGCCTGAACAGAAGGATGAATCAGACATCAGATGGCAGACTCAGTCAGTGTTCCAATAGCTAGACCCACACACAGAGGACCCTGCTCTGTAATAGGTATCCAGGTGCCAAGAGTCCAGGGCACAGTGAGTTTTCCACATGTTTGTTCTGGCCACCTCCTCTGTCATATCACATTAGTGTCTACTGACTTCTTCTTTCTCTTTATGGTTAAAATGGTCTAGAGCAAGTGTTGCCTCCTATATAGGAGCCATTTAAGCAATGGCAAGTTTTCCAGGGGCCACATTAAAAAAAAAAAAAAAACAACTCAAGGAACAACTGACCCTGCATAGCAGTGGTCACCTCAATATATACAAAGAGTATCCTAACTCATCAAGAAATAGTGTATATTCTTGGTTTCATTTTAAGACCTCTGAGTTAGTCAAAATCTTAGATTTTCATTACACATTTCAGCTGCATAGTGGATCAATGCTTCATGTAGCCACCACAGGAAGGGTGTAGATGTAGGCTATCTGAGGGGCTGGAGAGACCAAAACCAGAGATCTTAAGGCACAATCACCCAACTAACCTAATGTATTGCTGTTGATCCAATGAGGAACCGCGTTGAGGTGAGAGTTTTCCTCATATTGGTCTTCTGTCTTTTCTTGGTTCTCTGAAAACGAGACACAGAAGACAGTTTGAAAATTCTACAAGGAGAGCCATATTTCAACTTCCTGTCACGTGAACACTGGGACGACTCGCCTCACCACCAGCACTTCACATTCCATTTCAGCTCAGTCCTCTTTATGTTTAAAATTACAAGATATTTTCCTAATAATCTGGGGTAAGTTTCCCCAAATCAGTGATGTCACTGTCTAGAACAGCCCAGTTTGTGTGTTTATGAAGAGCCATCTGTCCTGGGGCTGGGAAAGCAGTGGGTGAGAGAGAAGGACTTGGTTCCTGCCCTCTGTGAGGCTTTGTTCGCATCCTCCACAGGTTGGTCTGGGGCGTCCTGAGGTTCACACGGAAATCACACATATCACAATCACACATATCATTCCTCAAAGCCAAGCAACACAAACACACACACTGAACAAAACCCCAGGAGTCCAGACTTGCCACACAAATGGCTTCCCAGAAATGCATGAGGTAAGACCAGTTCACGCTCCCCAGGAATCAGGGAGTCTTTAAAGTTAGTTTTTTGGCTCTAGGAAAGTTAACTAAAACAGCCTGGCTACAGAACCCCAAATGAAATTCTGAGTTTATAAGTTGAAAGTTTAACCATGGTGCTAAAACTTTTTTGTTTGTTTGTTTTGTTTTAACTTAAGTTAGTCTTCTTGCCGCTGTTCCTCATTTAAACTCAGGTATCTTTTAAGCAGGTCTCACTGATCTTTTAAGGCTGGTGACAAGAGTCTCTAGCCTTGTTGAGATTTGAGTCTGGTGTCTGCTTTTAACATTTTGATGTATATATAAGTCACTGGTTACAGTCCATTCTCCAAAATCCTCAGTGAACTGGAGTCACTTCCTACCAAATCGACAGTGATCGGGGTGTGTTGCCTTACACTTAGGCAACCCCGTCTCTCTCAGTCCTCCTAGTGAGTTCACCCACCTGCCACCCTGGCTGGCCTACATATCCAAGGTGCTCTGAGCTGGTACAACCAGTACAGTCTGGCAACAGTCAGCAATTTGGTGACTCAGGCTATTGCCTTGTGGCTACACCTGGCACTCCATGAACATTGCGCACGCTTCACTCCGTGGAATGAAGACCCATCATCACCTCCTCGTTTGACTTGCTTGGGGGTGTTCTGAGGCAATGGACTCTACCACTGAGCAGCCTGAGGTGGAAGGTCACACCTTCCTGCTCCCTGGGTCCCCGCCTCCCAAGTCCTGTACCTTACCTTTGATCATCTGCTCTAGATGTTCCCAGAGGATGTCCCCCACAAAGTCAGGCGCCAGCTCCAGGAAGCGTTCCTTGCCGAGGTTGCACAGCATCTGGCCGTTCATGCCAAACCGCTGCAGGTTTACATTCACCAGGCTGAACTCGTTGGTGGCCCAGAGCAGCCACTGGCACACCTGCTGCTCACTCCATAGCCAGGGGTCTGTGCAGGGAGGGCAAGAGAGGACACCACCAGTGAATGTCCGGAAGACCGAGAGGGCGTGTGGCCCTCAACAACTCACCAAGCCCAGGCAGCGCCAAATCAGGAAATGAACAAGACACGAGCCTGCTGTGACACAGGCATGTTCTAAGATACCAAATGGCACTTGGTGTTTAATGAGTGTGGGGTTAGGTGAGCAGTAGGCCACACTCAGGGCAGCTACATTTCTTGCGAGATAACCAGGAGCATTTTAAAGACAGTCCTCCTGGGACTCACTAGCCTCAAAGCTCAACACTTACTTTTGGGAATGCCAAGACGCCGCTGTTCCTTGTGGAAGCCACTGAAGGTGGCTTTTAAGGCTTGGCTCATCACCGCCTTGCTGCAGGGAGTGAGCAGAGGCAGCTCGCAGCTGGCCGAGTCTAGAGAGAGACCACAGGGACGTCAGGACTCAGGTGGCAATGTTGACAGAAGTTTAGGATAAGCCCTAGTCTGCAGAGACCCCTGAACACAAATCTTGACGTGATTCCAGCTGCAGGGCTGGGGCGCCAAGCAGTGCTTGAGCAGCCACCTAGCACGCAGGAGGTTCTGTACCCAGCATTACCCAAAAAGAAACTCCAAAAGCAAACAAGGAAAGATTTTTAAAAAGTAGACTCTATTACAGTGATCACATAGATATAATTTGACATACTTTTTTTTTTTTTCTTTTAAAAAAGTAAGCAAAGACATTAGGAACCAAAACCAATTGTGCTTCTTAGAATTCTTAGAATCGCTCCAATTATGGAAAGGAAAATTCAGAATAAAAATGAGTTTGGTGGTGCATAGCAATAATTCTAGCATTTGGGAACAGGAGGATAATGAAGTAACCTGGGCTACACAGAGAGTTCCAAGTCAGCCTGGCTAAGTCCTTGAGTGTGTGTGTGTGTGTGTGTGTGTGTGTGTGTGTGTGTGTGTATGCGAGTTGAACTTTTAAAACAAAAATTAAATATTTTGCAAAGCTTCATAAAGCAGAGATGCACAGACACCATTCCTACCTAAAATGTATTTAAAATTTTTAGATTTTACAGTTTTTGTTGAAAAATGCTTCTGAGGCATCCAACCTTGCAGCCTGCAGCCTGTGCACAGCCGAGGACCACTGTGAATGGAGCCCCACACAAAACTGTCAGACGTACTCAAAGCATGAGGTTTTACTTTTTGTAACTTGACTGCATGGTTATCAAGCCCGGCCTCTGTAGATGACAATGTCAGGTGGCAATGTCAAAAGGCCGGATCGACCCTGGCTGCCTTCAGTGACCATGTTTGATGGGAGCTGTGTCCAGTAACCTAAGCAGACTGGCAAAGGAAGGTGCATATCAGGCGCAGACAACACGTCACAGCAAAACGGCACACCCACAACTTTTTTGGAAAGGAATCTTTTCTGATGCTCTCAGAAATTTCGGGAACGATGAATGGCCGACAGATGACACCGCACTTACGAAAGCACGGGATCTTTAATTGATCTCTGTGGGCTGTATGGCTGAGCACCCGCTTTACATATATGACAAGTCGATCTGGAATGTGTCCAGCCAATTACTCTCTGAAGTAGCTGTAGAGACATAGGTTACATGCTAGGTCTTTGAAAGAATGGCAGTGAGAACTACTGAACTATAAAGGGTTAAGAGGAGCAAGAGGAATTTGTGGTCCTAAGACTCAAAGGGAAAAGTGTGTGTGTGTGTGTGTGTGTGTGTGTGTGTGTATCCATGTATGTGCATGGGCATGGGCATGTCCATGTGTGCACATATGTGCTCATGTGTGTCCAGGTATGTGCACGGGCATGTGCATGTCCATGTGTGCACATATGTGCTCGTGTGTGTCTGTGTGTGTGCATGTGCATGTCCATGTGTGTGTGCATGTGTCCATATCTGTGCATGTCCATGTATGTGTGTATGTCCACATGTGGGTGCACGTGCACATGCGTGTAAGCTGGGGCACCCTTCCATGCCCAATACGTTCTGTTTGAAAAGGACACCAGGGAGATGAGGGAGTGTTTGAAAACAACAAAGTATGACTCTCAGAGTTCTGAGCTGTGAGTGACAGGTCTCAGCTCACAGGTGGGAATTGCCTGTGACGACACCAGAATAACCAGTTCACTCATACAAGAGGAAAACTGTCTTCCCCTAGGCCCCAGGCTTCTATCAGACTTCTCACACCCAATACTCAAGATATCGATATTCTTGGCTGGAGAATGGTCTATCTCTATTAACTGATCATGTCTTTATTAACCCGATGCCGAGGGAAGCCGTGCATCTGTCAGAGTGGAGGACAAATTACCATGGGAGACAGAATCCAGGCCCGTGGGCACTTCTTGGAGTGTCTGATCTTCACTGAGAGAAGGAAGCACAGCAAACAGAGAGCCATCAAAGGTGTCAAAGGCAGGCTGGCGCTGCGGAAAAGAAAGAGAAATGCCACGTGAACTCACTTGATGGTGTGCTTTCTTAGTGGTCCAAGTAACCCTGCCATCGGTCCTGATGACATCAGCCATCCTAAGGTAAGAGGGGCCAATGACCTCAGAGTAACCCAAACACTTCCATCCCACTCCACACTCTGTAATGAACCTCCTAGGGCCAGATGGCCTGGAAGATTGTTTCATCGGCACAATCAACTTAATGAATGAATGAAATACATCTGAAAACAGCTGAATCTTAGGGCCACATTGAGAGGTCTTCAGAGAAGACCAAGACCTCTTTCGTCAGACTGAGTGTGTAGGAAAAGAAAAATCTGAGCTGACACAGGGTTTTGGTGTCATGCAATTCAAATTAAAAGGGAAGGCTGGGAAGAAACGGGAAATCAAAACAATAACAAGCTATTTTTATCTTTGAATAAAATAAAAAGCTCCTTTGAAGTATCTACCACTTTAAGGGAAGGGAGGGGATTCCTCCTCATCACACAGTAGTTCAGACAATAGTAATCTGTGAAAAACAACCTTAATATTTTCCATGATAATAAAAATTAAAAAAGATTGTAGAAGAGAAACTTCAACCACAGAGAGGCTTTAAGGGAAAATCGGATACACACACAAAGCCCTGGAAAGTGTGGACGGCTGCATGATCTCACAGACTCCATGTTTACGAAACAGCAGCCCTGAATGGGAGGAGCGTGAATAAGCGCCGGACAAGGCTGGTCCACCCCAGCCCGGTTTGTTTAGGAAACATGAAGAAAAGTTCTATTTCCCAACATAATCTGGAAATCCTACATCATGTGTAACACAATGACCTGTATGTTGAGTCATGGGCGAATATAATGTGTAACACATTTACAAATAAATCAGCCGGACACCATGCCTTCGTTCCAGAAATGCAGAAGAGTGAGTGACAGACCTGTTGTTGCACAAGAGGACAGACAGGCTGCCAGCCCCAACCCCAAATCCTGAGCCCCCCAGGACTGCCAACTACCTGGGAGGACAGGCCCACTGAGGAACAAGAAGGCCTCTACCTAGGATTTTATGCAGGTATTTTGGGTGAAATATTAAATAGATGTCAACAACAAACAAACAAAACAAAACAAAAACCCTCCCCCAAGTATTACCCAGGCCTCTGGAAGTGTCTCTCTGGAAGTTCTTTTTTTAAAACCAGGAAGCTAAAGAACAGTGCAAACCCTTGCTACACATTTCCACACAGACCCTGACAACCAGCGTCTTCTCTGAAGCCGGACGTCAGCAAGTTCTGTTTACAGAGGGCTTTTTCCTTAGGGGTGTGTGTAGCTTCTTCTTCCTCACACTAATTCCTTATACCATTTACCATTTCTGCCCCACTCAGGGCGCGTGACTAAATCAAACAGAAAACGGGTGCCAGGTTCTGCCTCTGTAGTGTACACCAGACACATAACCTTAAAGACGGTTTAGGGAGCTGGCGGGGGAAGGTGGGGTGGGAAAAGAACTGACTAGGCAAGAGTGAGCACATGAGTTAGGATCCCTAGAACCCACGAAAGTCTGCACAGGCGACCCCTGGCCTGTAACGCCAGTGTGCTGGGAAGGAAGGCAGACAGGAGAACCCCAGAAACTTGGGGCCAGCCAGCATAGAACAAGAGACCCTGCCTCAAAGAAAAGGTTAGGCAACAGCCAACACTAGAGACTGTGCTGTAGTTTAGTAAGCCTTGCACTAGGAAAGTAGACACAGGATTCCTAGACAAGACTAGCTGGTGAGCAACAGGTTCAGTGAGTGATAGGGTCTCAAAATAAAATGGAATGCCATAGAGAAAGACATTTATTGCTAGCCTCTTTACTACACACACACACACACACACACACACACAGAGTCATACCATATTCACACACACATACTCACACACCACACACATATACAACCCACCACACACATACCACACACACACACATACACACCACACACACATGCACACCATACATACTCACACACACACACACCACACATACACACACATCACAGTATACATTCACACACACCACACACACATACACACTCACACACACATATACACACACCACACACATACTCACCACACACATAGCCACTACACACATACCCACCACACATACACACACAAACACACATATACACACACACTTCACATTTATCACACACACACACACACACACACTTACACAAGAAATGACCAGTTTATGCTACAAGAGTGTTCCAAAAGGATGACAACATGTCACAGCCACAACAGAGGGATAGTTCTGTCTTTAGTCTGTCTGGGGTTTGCATAAACAGCCTTGAGCTGCTGCAGCAGACAGAGCAGGCTCCCTCTAACCTGGTGGGTGCAGCCCCTCCTGATGGAAGTTGCACAAGATGCCTATTCTTTAGCTTCTTCACTTAGATCAAGCAGCCTTCCGGGAATGATGATGCTGACCAGTGAAGACACTCAGGGCCAAGCCTGGTGACCAGAGTTCAAACCCCAGGACCTCCACGGTGAAAGTAAAGGGAGAACTGACTCCCACTAACTATCCTCCTGCCTCTGTGTGTATCATGGTGCACGTGCACAGACACAAATAAACAAAGGCAAGGAAGTTCAGAAACAAACAGCCCTCTTGATCAGCCATGATCAGCCTTTCCAGCTGTTTGTTTTCTTTAAGAATCATAGGACTTGTTTTTTTTTTTCCCCCATTTGAAAGGAGCTTCAGGATGAACTCATCTGCAAATGAACTACTTCTATATTTTGGGGGACAGGTACAAATAGCATCAAGATACCCATTTGACAGCACAGAAAACTGAGACTCAAAGAGAGTAAACAATTTCATCAGAGCCACACAGCTAAGATATCTAAAACCCAGGGTCATGGTGTTTTCTCTTTATTAATGTAGTTTCTAAAACCGTCAAGATAATTTGATAAGAAGCACATACCTTGAGTGTCCCACGAAAACTGTTGGCGACAGGGGCCACTTGGTCCATGTTCTTGATTCCAAAGTCGTTCATCTTGAAAAAAAAAGCGAGACAGAGTTAGAGGTTATCATTGAAGTACATTTTAAAGATGACACTGACCACTGATGGTGGCTTCGGTCTTTAGCCAGACGGAACACTGCCGGTGGCTGACGTCCACACACTCGGATATGGGGATTCTTATTTAAAAGGGACCCAGGCCAAGCAGCTCTAGAGGAGAACAAGATCTGGGGAGGGGTCCCACAGAGTTCCACTTAGATGTGAGACTCCATGGGCTTCCCTGAACCCTGGTGTAGCTGAGCAAGGAGGTTGTGCTACTCACGGTCAGCAGAGGTGAGACCTCAGGTGGTGCCAAGAAGGGCCACAAGCCACCATCTCCTGTCTACACAGGGCAGGCAGTTCAACCTGGGCCCTAATAGAAGCTACAGAGGGGTCGCTGCCTTGGAAGCTCCCAAGGGGGTCAGACCAGCATACACACAAACCCACTCTTCTCTGAGCTATACAGAAGCACACGGCCCGGAACCCCCAACCCCTCACACTGTCCCAGATCCTGGGCTCTGATTATGTGATCTGGGAACATCTCTCCTTTGTGGGTAGCACAGTTTTGCATTTCATGAGGCTAGACCTTGCTTTAATAATAGGGGCTTATATACCAGAGCTGGGCTGACCAACCAAGTAGCCACCAGCTGGCCACCTGTGGCTACCGGCACTGAACACGGCTACTGTGAAGGGAGACAGGCTCTGAGTGAGGATACACAGCAGATCTCAAGAGCTAGTAGGAGAAAGGAAGATGTCTTGGTCCTTTGGATATTTACTTTGTGCTTATATAACACCATGAATACATTAGGTTGACTGAATATAGTAAAATCAATTTGACCTGTTAAGACTGTTTTGAGCATGTTGAAGAAAACAAAACAAAACCATAATGTGACCCGCAGTGCTCTGAAATTTTTTTCTGGGGCCCTAATATGACATGCTACATGAAAGAAGGCCCTTCAACAAGACCAGAGTGTTAGACGGACCCAGTCATGGAGCCTCATTTCCACACACCAGAGATCACCATCACTGGATGGCAGCTCTCCATCCTCCAGGCTCCAAGCTACAGAACTGGAGCCTTCGATAGCTCCATTGTGTGGAGTGTCCAACCCCCAGCCACCCCCTCACCCCCCTGCTCTCCTTCATGGGCACCCACCTGCTAACCACACACAGTCACTAAAATTAGCATGCAACTGATAGAACTCACTAGAGGCAGCAGATAGCATAGTCTCAAAGAATTATTTAACTAGCTTTGATCCCTCTTTCGTGTGTTCTTTTTATAGTCAACATTATGGGCCAATGACAGACGGCTTAACAATTTCCTAGTCAACGCATACTTACATGCATACACCAACATGTGCGAGTGCACACGTGCACACACTCACGCCTTGATAAAAGGCCATGAGAGCAGAAAGAGGCCTTAGAGGAAGGCTGCTGGGAGCTCAGATATGCAGATTGGGTTAAAGCAGCCCAGAAAAGCTGAGGGGCCTTGAAGGAGCCACCATCCTGGTGATGTCACAGCAGGGACTGTGCAGTCCCCAGAGCGGAGACATTTGTTCAGGTTCTCCCTTGGTATATTACCCCAGCTATACCCACTGAGGGTTCAACATCCCTCACAGACGAAGACCACCATGATAGCATGCCTAGCTCCTGATGTGAAGACCCAAGTCCCATTTCCTCAATCCTCCTGAGAGTCCAGGTTCCAAACGTAAAATCACTTTATTCTGAGGCAACTGAGGACTGGTGACACCGAGTCACTGGCGTGGGCCACACTCCTATGGGGGTGTCTGTAGAGATTACGCCTCAGATAAGTAGGGCCTTAAATCCTGACCATGCCTTTGTGGGCTCTCCCTACCACACCCCACTGAAGCAGAGAGCACACAAATATGATTAAACCAGGCCTTTCTGTCACACTTCAGCCCCGTGAAACACTCGCCAACTGAGAACTTCATGTCGCCTACTTAGATGGAGTTAGCCTGTAACCTGTTGACTAAACGCAAGCCTCCCGCAGAGGTGTCCACGTGGTTCCTCTAGGGCCCATCGAACATCGCTTTCTGTTGCCCCAATGTACAGACACTTGGGGACTTCATTGTGATTTTTCGCTTCTGAGATGGGCAGAGAATAGCTTCGGAGATCGAGGAAGAGCTCCCCTGCCTTTTGTGTACAAACAGGAGCAGAAAAGGGAGGCTCCCACTCCCACATAAATGCTGTAATTACCGGCTGCAGAACAGGGTTCCTTTGTTGCCTGGCTTTTAATGAGTTTTGTAAAAAAAAAAAAAAAAAAAACCACGTAGAATTAAAGCCCTCCACTAAATGGCTTCAGGCAGACACATGGCTAATCAAATTTAAGTTCATTTATCCGACTGGATGTGCTTGCTAACCCCTGGGACAAGTCAAGACTCTAGATAAATCAATTTCAAGTTTAGACTTTTTGGTACTGGTGGTGGGCTAAAGAAAAGTAACAAGAAATGGGAGAAAATGGCAGAAATGTAGTGACTGAGAATAGTTAGGTTTTTACACAAGAATTTCATGGATAACTGTATCCTTACTGGAACAGGTAATCACTTATATAAGAGAGCATAGGTTTGTATTTAGATAAATTTAGGTTAAAAAAAAAAAAAAGAACAAAATCCTTTGAAGGTTGGTTTGCTTTTTGCTTAGCGATCAGTTTAGAGAAATGAATGACTAATTCCATATATGAGAGTTTGGCTATTTCCCTGTGGGATGCGCGGTGTTCACATTAACTGTACTGCGAGATTACTCAGATTTTAATAAAAGCTTAACACTGAGATGTATCTCCCGATTTGCGGTGGTGTAGGTAGGCAGATACCGACAGGAGCTTCTACAGAGGGAGCAAGTCTCTCAACTGGTGAATTAAATGACTCCTGTTTCCAACCAGGACTGCTCACCGCTTTACTTTCTAAATAAGTAGCGAGTCAACTACTATTTTAGGCTCCCCTGAAATTGAGTGCAGGCTAGTACAAATCTTATGAGATTAAATAGTAAATTAGAAAAAAAAAGTCAAATACGTAAACGCTTCGGGTTATCCCTTCATTCATATGCTTCAAGGAGAAAATAAAGGCAGAGCAGCCACCAGCACCCCTACTTGGACCGTGTCCCGTGCTGGCTTCCCAGGGCCCAGGGGAGCCCAGACCTGGCCAAGCAGGTGACACGTTCCCGGGAGCCGCAACTTCCCAGGTGTTCCAGGATCCCGACACCCCCACATCCTTCTAGGCCTAGCACCTCCCCAACTCAAGTCACCCCGAACCTGGGGCTACCTCGGCCACCTCTCCAGGTGCCTCAAGTCCCCTCGAGAAACGCAGTCGCGCACCCTGGGCAGGAACCGCACGGGGCGGCCACTGGCTTCCCCAAAACAAAAGCGGTCTGCTCGTGCCCCGCCCGATGCCTGGGTCCCCCTCCGAGGCCACTGGGTGCCTAGGAACCAGCTGGAGCGGCTCTGGGGCGCGCGATCGCCCGGCGGGATCAGGGGCCGCCCGCACTACACCCCACCCCGGGCGGAGTCTCTCCCGAGGACCATCGCGCACAGTCTCTTACCGCGCCGCAGCAGGCAGGGCCAGCCGGAGGGCGGCGGAGAAAGGAGATCGCGGCGGTCCCGGCGCGCGAGGCCCGGCGAGACGAGGGGGTAGGGCCGATCCGGGCGCGCGGGGCCGGGGACGGTGGCGGGGACTGGCGGGCCTCAGTGGTGTCCACTCCGTGCTCAGCACCGCGGTGGAGGAAGTAACCAGCCCGATCTCCTGGCCGCGCGCTCTTCTGGAGCTGGGGGAGGGCCGGAGGGAACCGGGGGAGGGGACAGCAGGGGTGACGGAGAGAGCGCGGAGGAGGAGCGAGCGCGAGGCCGGCGTGGGAGGAGAGCGCGCTCCGGCAGCCGCGGATCCACGCTGTTCCCTGCGCCCCTGCAGCTCGCTGTCTCCTGCCTGCTGGCCCCTTCTCCTGGGGCCCGGTTCGGGCTTTATGCCCAGGAGGTCTAGCTAGAAGGGCAGGGCCGTAACCGCCTGTGTCCCTGGAGCAAGGCTGTCTGCAGGTCCGAGCTGGGGGGCCCTGGTGGCACTTGGGTTGGTGGTTAGGCTTCTGCGGTGGAGCCTGCCCTGTGCTTGGAGCTACGTGTGGGTCCTGATTTCTGGTCCTTCCGTCCTGAAAAGACTCATACGTGGGGTTAGAGAGTCGCAAAGTGGGCGGGTGGCGGAGTCGCGAGTGGAAGAGCAGAACGTGGCGCAGCCGCTTGCCTCTGGGGAGGCCCCTCCTACTGCCTCGGTGCGGATGGCGCCCCCTAGGGCTGAGCCAAGTCTCAGCGCCGACTTGGCCGAACACTCTATTATTAGTCTTACTAAATCCATCAAGGCCTGGGTCTTCTACTTAACATGGTCTACCAGGTCAACTACATGTCAAGTCCAGCGTGACTCTCCCAAACTCATGGTCAAAACAAAGCCAAAGAGTGGTTTCCTTTTTGGTCAGAAGGCACTGAGTCCATGGTTGGAAACCTGTGTGATTCATCCATAGGCACAGGTGTACGTTGAATATTATTTTGTTCCTTCTCAAGTTTAGGTTGATACCAGAGATGGCATATGAAATTGCAAATGGCAAGCTCAGGCAAGGCCACAGAACTGAAGATTGGTACATTACAAGGACAGCCTTGCCCGGAAGGCTTCTTTGGTACTCAGGGTTCCTGGTTTCCATAGCAACTCCCCATCTGAAATTATTGCCAATCAAGATACTATTGCACTTGATACTTCTCTCCAGTGTATCACCTTTGCAGGAGTCAAGGCCCAATCCACTAAGCTAAAATAGCCAGGTCCAGAGGGAATTGATATTTCCTCATGGCTTCTCCGTGTGTATTCAGGTCCAGACCAGAGAACCCAGGTCAAGGAGGAACTCCATAAATAGAAGAGTCCCTGTTCCGTTACCATGGAGACACGGAGCAGCATATGCTAACTTAAAAAAAAAAAAAAAACATAGCAGAAGGTACTGACTTGTCTGAAGGAGCGTGTCCATTGGCCCTCTCTCCCTGCACCTATTCTCACGCCTTGACCACGTATCTGAGAAGCTTGGTACACACATACTGATCTCTTGAAGTTCAGATACCCAAACCAGGACTGCTTCCTTCCATCACTTCTGCTCCTGAGACCGTGGGCATTCCAGGACTTCTTTGGTCCACAAAGGCCTTCTTGAGCCAAGGCTTTCAGAGCTGCTCAGGCTGACGGCTGGAGGGCAGCTCTTGGTAATACTGAGCAGAAAGCTACAAAAGAAGTTAGTACCCAAATGATACAGCACCCGTGTCATCAAACTTTGATTAGAGGATGAAGCAATCCTGTAAAAGAATTTATCATCAGGGCTGAGAACTTGGTAGGGACGGGCTCTAAATTCCTGAATGACAAGTTTTTCTAAACTCTCCTTTTAGAGCATTTTAGAAAAATCTCTGGGGGAAAAAAAAACCTGTCATATACATGAAAAGGAAGAAAGGTATTCAGGAAAGCCACCCCAACCCTGCCAGGTCTGAGTATGTGAAACCTAATGTAGACCAACAGCAGCTGGAAGCACACAGGCGCGCGCGCACACACACACACACACACACACAGCAGACCAGTGAGTTCTCAGGGACTGCAGGTCCCTTTGTGTTCGGCCTGGCCCCCTGGAGGAGGCGACCCAGATCCCAAGCATACCCTAGACCAGCCTCTGCTTTGTGGTTGGCCCACCTCAGCCTTGATCAGTTACATACTCAGGAACATAACAGATACACATTTACCTTTTCTGTTTGGTCCCCCCACCCCCCCCTTCTTCTTCTTGGGTGGTTTCCTAGTTACTGAGCCAGGAGTAGCCCTGTGATTATTCATTGACTATTATGGCTCGATTCACAGGGAAGCTGGGGCCTTCCTGCAAATTGAATCTAATAAAAGCGCACTCCTTCTGCTCTGAGATCAAAAGTCAATGGCATTAGGAGGAAATAGAGGCTGGGGAAGTCTTGTTGGCTGGGAGTTGGTGAGGAGCGAGCAGGTGGACTGTGCAGGTGGGGGGGGATCAGCATGAGCACAAATGTAACCAACCCTCCTCTGAACAGAAGGGGAAACAATATGAAAGAGCATATTACCTAGAGAGTGAAATACAGAGTTCTTTAGGACCTGGGCATAATTATGAAACAATGATTAACCCATTAAGTCATCCTTTTCAGAAACCGTGCATCGCAGCCTCCTGAAGAGCTGGCTTGTGTTTACCTTGTGATCTGGCTCAATGGCTCTATCTTGGGGGGTGGGAGGGCTCCAAGTTAAACATTTAGTCTGAGGTGTACAATATTCGCTCTGCAAACACAGTGTGAGGTGGAGAGGACAAAAGGGAGTGGGGCTTAAGTTCCTGCCCCTTGAGGTTGGATTGTGAGGATCGCACACAGAGTGGAGCCTTTTGAACCCAGAGGGTGGGAAAGCAAAGGCAAGTAAGGGCCTGGAGTGTGTGGGGAGGTAGTATTAACCCAATTTGAGTATTGGGGCCTGGAATGCGTCATGGAGTAGTTAATTGATAAACAAATCCCACTGGTGTTGGAGTCAAGGGACAGATAATGGCAGACTTTCTAACTCCACACCTTTCCAAACCAGTCCTCTCTCGCCAGTCTGTCGGCCTGCACGTGTCCTGGAACCTGGGAATCTGTGATGTGGGAGCTGGCAGTCTCCCAGGTCCCACCTAAGGGATCCCAATGCCTGTCAAGGCCTTAGGTCTTCCCTAATGTCAAGATGGACAATCCCTGGGGAAAATCTTTCCCCACTGTCCCTCTAGCATGTTTTCTGCTGACTTGAGGCTTCTTGTGTCTCTCGGGGCCCTAGGCACAAAGACAGACAGACTCCTTGCTGTGGAGCCTGCTCCCCTAACCTCTAAGGGCAATTGTTGGGCCACATTACCTGGGGTCACCTTAGCTCAGCCTCCTGCTGGTTATCCAGCTGTGGCCCCTGGGGCAAGTGTCTGTAGGTCTCTGGTCTGAGGTCCAGCCCAGTCCTTTGACTCTTTTTCTGCTGAACACAGAACAAAGGTGGTCACACAATGAAATGAAAATAGGGAATTTCATCAGCCATTTCTCTGCCTAGGTAGGCTTGGTCTCTGCCTGCCAGGCTCACTCTTCATAGCCAAAGGCCCAGCCCTCACAACCAGGAATGTCAAGACCATTGCTGTCAAGAGAAGTCTTGGTTTCTTTGATTTTCTTGGCTTTGGTAGTTAGAGAGCCCTGGAGTTAAATCTGAATTTCAAAGCTTTGAAAACTCTTCAGAGGCAGTAAATAAGGCCAATGCTCATACTTACAGAGAAGGAAACTGAGGCCAAAGGAGGCTTCGCTCCGTGCTCAGGGACATTGGGCAGTGGTTTTGCAGGACTGGGCCACACCCCTGGTCTCGGTATTATGCTGTCCACCATCACCCTACACCGCTGCTTCCCTTATAAGACTAAGGCTCTATTCTTGAAGTGCATCAACTGTTTTGAAAATCCACTGTGGTATTAACCTGCAGGGTGGTGTGCCTTAGGCATGTCTGAACAGCTGAACTCGTAATAAGGACCCATGGAATTTGTAAAATTGATGATCCCTAAATAAATGTGTCTGTGCTGAGTCAGACCTGTACAGATATATGATTTGTGGGGTTTTTTTTTCCTCCCCTTCTGAATCAAACATGACTCCTACATTAGCTCTGAGCCACCAGGATTGCTGAACCACAAATAAACTAAGAGTTGTTCATGATCCAGTCAGACCTTCCAGCAAAGTTCAGTCTTTGAATTACCTCCAGAGACAAGACAAACCCTGGATTAAGGTGCGATCTGGATTAAAGACCTAAAGGATAATGTAACAGGCTTCAGTAGGCGTGGAGGAAATCATTAAGGCGGTGGGATAGTTCGGTTCCAAGGCTTGAAAGCCACGTGCAGGGGGCTGGAGAGATGGCTCAGCGGTTAAGAGCACTGACTGCTTTTCCAGAGGTCCTGAGTTCAATTTCCAGCAACCACATGGTGGCTCACAACCATCTGTAATGGGATCTGATGCCCTCTTCTGGTATGTTCAAAGACAGTTACAGTATACTCATATAATATATAAATAAATAAATAAATAAATAAATATTAAAATAATAACCAGCATAAACTGATGTGGAAGGGGTTCAGTTGTTTGCTATGGTGGTGGAGAACTGAACCCAGAGAATGGTTTATAAACAGTGAGGACTCAGGTCTCCTGGCTCTGGGACCTGGAAGTCTAAGATTAAAGCAGAGGCCTGAGGAGTGGTTTCTTAGGTACCAGGAGACTCCCCACTTCCTGGGACATATTCTAAGATCATGTCTGTTCCAGAGTAGCTGAGCTACAGACCCCGGTTTCTACAGCTGTAGAGTTTCCACTCCATGTGCTTTGTTCCGGTTGCAAAAACAACCATTTTTATCTGTGTGTATTTGTGTGCCCAGGGAGACCAGAAGACAGTGTTGGATCCCCTGGGGGGTCGTGAGCTGCCTGATGTGGGTGCTGGGAACTGAACTTAGGTCCTCTAGAAGAGCAGAAAGTGCTCTTAACCGCTGATCCATCTCTCTATCCCACTGCTGCCTTTCAAGTAGGAGGGAGGTCAATCTCCTGTCTGAGCTTTCAATGGGGAAGATCAGCAGAACTTATGTGCAGGAAGAGTCTCCCAGAACGCTGGTGTTACCTCAAGCCTCCTAGCGAGTAAACACCCTTCGGGATGCCAGCATTTACTTTCATTTGCCTGTTATTGCCATCTTGAAAGTCACAGATTTTCAACAAGAGATTCTTTTCCATTTTGTGCTGGGAATTCAACGCAGTCCTAGGAGGGGCGCCATCCACGGTACAGGAAGCCAGCAGTCGCTGCTGAGGGGGGGGGGCAGTGTGTGGTCTCTGCTGCAAAGACAGTCTCACCGTTTCCCTCACAGTCTCTCTCCGTTTTATTGTGGTCAATTATCCCATTTCTGTTCGCAGGTACATGGGAAGTTGCTGGTCTGAGTGATGGCTGAATTGTGTAGGGTGTTTAACACCACGGTAAGGACATCATCAATAGCTCCATGTCTGTTTCTTGGACCAGCCTCAGTTGGGGAGGAAGAGGCAAGACCATGCTGATAACCCATCCAGAGCTTCACTCCAGTCCTTGCCTCAGCCTGTAAGCCCCATCCTTTCTGGCAGAGTCAGGAGTAGCAGAGCCTCCTCCAGACACTTGGCCACCCCAAAATAGCTGGGCTCAGTGTGGGGAGAGACAAAGGAAACCCTCTCCCGGTGCTGAGCCGGAGCATATGTGCTTCTCAGTAACAAGTGTGAAGACTGACTATACTTAGCGAGTGTGCCTCCCAAGTCTTCATCTCCATCCCACCCTTCCGTGCCTGTGTCAGAAGGAGTACACTGCTTTCCTGCCAAGAACCACCTGCTTGCTGTACTTTAGTGGGGGGTGGGGGGAGAAGCAGGCGTCTGACATTTAGAAAATGACTTTTCAATGGAACTTGTGAATTTAAATTCTTCTACACATTCTTCTCCAGGCTTCTAACAGAGGGACTATGTTAGATCAGTCAGCCAGCCCTTCCTCAGCTAAAGCCTTCCAGCTGATCCCCTAACTCAGAGGAGACGCCAGGAGACCTGGCTGTCATGAGCTTCCTCCATAGGTCCGTTTGGCTCATCTCCTCACAGAGGCCTTCTCCCACTTCAGGCTGTTGTTCTGGCTTCAGTACAACCTCCCTCCTCCCCCATCCACTCCCCCAGCTGCCTGGGCAGGAGGCTTCCTTTCCCTCCAAGACTCCACCCCCTGTCCTTACCTGGCTTCTCTCTCACATCCAACCTAGCTGAAGTGAGAAGCCACCTGGTGATCTTCCCAGGCTGCTCAGTGGCACTCTTTCAATTCAATTGACTACATCATGTGAATTCATTTATTTTTATTTAAACCCCTGACACTGTTTAAAGCTCTTTATAGTTCAGACTGTTTTGCCATTCCATTTGGGAGATGGGACCTTGCCCTTGTCAGGCAGGTGTTCCTCAACAACATTTCCTAGTCCTTTCTTTCAATTAATTGATAATTAATTAGCTAATTGATTATTTTATCTTGTTAATTAATCCTTTGTCTTTCCAGCATGCATCTCAGTCCAGTAGGGCCAGAATTGTGTCTGGTTTGGTATTACCTTTCCGCAGCACTGGAAACATTTCCAACACAGCATTTAATAAATATCTTTGGAATAAATCTCCCCAATTAATTCTCAGCATGGTCTTTTGTCACCTTTCAAATGTAAACATGTTGGTTAGCAAGCACCAGTATACATTAAAGCTCCATTGGTTAGACACACACAACACACACACACACACACACACACACCATGTAACATCAGTCAGTCTGTGTGCTGTTGCTACAGCAAGGTTCTGGACACAGAGTAATTAATAAAGAACAGACTTTTATTAAGCCCATAGTTGGAGAGGTTGGAAACTGGGAGCATGGTGCTGACATCTGGTGAGGTCTTCTTCCTGCTTTGGGGGCGGGGGGCGGTTGTTTTGGATTTTCTTTAAATGTGTTATGTGTGGCTGCTAAGGCCATTTCTATTCAAGTACATCATGACTTCAAACATCTTCCCCTGTATCTGTTACCCTCCTCCAGGTCCTCTGGCTCTCTCCCATCTGACCCTTTCTTTCCTCAGATGGTTTCACATCAGATGTTTAGCATAAGCCTTTATGGTATCTGGGCATATATGACTGTATTCTTTCTGTAACAGTGGTGCCACGAACTGAGAGAGGCAGGATGCATCATGCAACTCTCTCCCACAAGCCTCTTATTCTTTGTGGGACCACTTTGATGACCTCATCTAATTCTGAAAAGCTCCCAAAGGTCTTTGTGTATCCTCAACATGTGAATGCATGGGTTAAGAGTATATACACGATGATACTTTGCTAACTGGTGACAGAATTCTCATTTTCATACTACTTTGATGAGTCAATTAATTTTACATTAACTTAATGTGTGTGTGTCTGTGTGTGTGTCTGTGTGTGTGTGTGTGTGGTATGCGCGCACACACGGACACGCTTTAGAGTGCATCATGGCATACACATGGAGGTCAGAGGACAGTTTGTGGGAATCATTTCTCTTCTTCCTGGAACCATGTGAGTTCCAGGGATCAAACTCAGGCGGTCACATGTGGTGCTAAGTGCTTTTACCAGCTGAGCCAACTCATCAATCCCATCCTTTATATTGTGTTTTTATCTCTCCTGGTCACAGCGTTCGGTGACATTGCTCTTTGGGAAGGTATCACCATCTCCAGTGTAAGTTCCAGAGCCTATCCCTGAAGCTCCAACACTAGCTCTTGAGTTTTCCTCTAGAATATTCTCCCATTCACACAGATCAGAGCTTTAGGTGCGTGCGGACCAAGACGCCACCCCTCACCTCTTTTCCTACGGTAGAAAAGGCATCGTCACCCTAGTCTACGTGAGAGACGTGGTGAGTGACTCAGTGGCCTTTGGCTCTGTGCTCTTTATACAGACATGGGAACAGACAGTGAGCTGCGACTCTGACCTCGATGTGCTTTGCAGAGGGTACATCTTCCAAGCTCTTCCTGTCGGCGGTCATTAGAAGCCCCACAAAGATTTGTTTTTAGCACTTGGGAGTCTAAACTGTCTCAGCCACGTGACTAGCAAGAACACCTCAGATGTAACCAACTGCCAGATATGTACTCCACTGTGGTGAGGTTGGACCCACAGTCACTCTTTACAAGGGACGGCAAGTGCGATCCTGAGGGGTAAGGGATAGACCCCACCCCGGGAACTGATGCTTAGGAGTGTGGTCTTATTTGGATAAACAGACTTTGTCGTCACAGCGGGTATCCTAAGATGAGGCCACCCTGGGCTACAATGATGGGTTCTGACTCCGATGACAATATCCTTAGGAGGGACACACAAAAGCATGACACAGAAGAGAAGGCCAGCTAGAGATGGAGGTAGAGATTATAGTGATGCAGCCACAGCCAAGGGATGCCTGGGGCCACCAGAAGTCGGGAGAGGTGACGAAGGATCTTCCCTAGGGGCCTTCCATGCTATCAAGGCTCCTACTGACACCTTGGCTCTGGACTTCTAGCCTATAGAACAGTGAATCAGTAAGCTCTCTCATTTAAGATACTCGGTTTGTATAATACGCCGTGACAGTCCCAGAAAATTAGTACAGGCCCCATGAGGAGTGATCGTGGAAGGCAGAGGGAGCTGGAAGCACAGTGGGAAGTCATGGTGAGAAATTGTCTAAGAAAATGAGTGTCTTGTCCGAGGCAGTTAAGAAGAAAAAAGAAACTTTTGTTGTTGTTTTGGTTTGGTTTTTTGGTACAAAGAGTAAAACAATCAACTCCTCAGTGGCATAGTGCTTTCATTCTTTCCAAGAAAATGAGAGCAGTTCAAGTCACAGCTTCAACCCCAGCACCTGGAAAATAGAGGCAAATGTCCCAGCCTCTACAAGTTCAAGGCCAGCCTGCTCTGCATAGTGAATTCCAGGCCAGCTAGGGCTACAGAGTGAGCTCCTATCTAAAAAGAAAGAGGAGGGAGGGAGGGAGGGAGGGAGGGAGAGAGAGAGAGAGAGAGAGAGAGAG
>NC_034601.1:86705761-86715889 GCF_900095145.1 Mus pahari | reverse complement strand
AGGAGGAGGAGGAGGAGGAGGAGGAGGAGGAGGAGGAGGAATTCTAAAACCAGCAAAAGCCAGTGGAATCAGCACTCAGTTTATGAGGGCAATTATGTTTTGGAATGCTAGCTGCAAGCCCCGGGGGTGACCAGTCCCTACAATTCACATGGGAGACCATTGACATGATTAAGAGCTTACAAACCTGAATACTAGCTTGTTAAGAAAAGCAGGGAGCTCCTTCCCCCAAATGAAAACAGTTTGGTGACTCAGTTTCCCAGAAATTCCTGCAATAGTGTCAGGGACAAGAAAGTCAGAAGGGGGGGGGATTCATGTGGGCTTTCCAGCTTCTGCCTGTTCAAGGTCCAAGGTCCTCAGAGCTGGGTCCCTGGGAACCCCTCAACACGAATCCACTCTTGGCGAGGAAAGCCACTGACCTGTGCATTTTTAGTCCAGGACCCGAAGTCTAGACAACTCCCTGCTTTGGACGACACATTGCTGTTCATGAGGGCCTCTTGCTTGCTCTCTCTGGCTTCTGGAGGAGGTCACTGCCTTTGTTTCCTTCCTTCCACTCAGACCTGGCCCCAGCCTGGTGTCCTTGTTGCTCTCCGAATCAGGTTTGGCTCCGTCCCACCTTTGAAAGTTAGTCACTGTAATAACCACCTGGCTATGTTGGACCACACGGGGTTCCTTCCAGTCTATCTGTTGATCTGTGGCAGGGCTGATATGTAAAATACCTGGCCACATAGATCTACCTTAGTTCACTGCTGTTGTGTGACAAAACTTTTCCTGGGGAGATGCCACACACCTGTCTACTCACCCCAGATAGGGAACCCATGGCAGACCAAAGTGCAGATATCACCGAAGTCCACTTTGGGGAACCAACGGCCTTTGTCGGGGTGACTTACAGGAATGTGGGTGAGGGGTTACTTACAGGAACAGAAATGACTCAAAGGCAGCTGCCTCAACCAAAGCCCACCCTAACATGGATTCATCTCACAAAGCCGGGAACCTGGAGCGCACTGCACAGCCTGCAGGCAGCTCAGCAGGTTGGACAGTGAGTGTTCTTTCCAGGTGTCTCAGTGGATCTAAACCTCTTCCAGGTGGCTCAGCTGGTTTCTGTTTCTTCTAGGCAGCTGCTCTGGTCTGAGCCTTCTTTGCAGCTGTTCTCTGAGAGTCATCCTTGCAGCTTAGCTAGCTCGAAAATAATGAATGTATAAAGTAGAAATAAAAATGTACATGTAAATATATAAAATATGACAAAATTAAATAAAATATGAATTTTAAAGAGCGCCCAGCTTTTATTATTTATGTTAGCAGAGTGGGAGGATGTGGGATAGTGAATTTGGTCGGTTTCAGGGACTTCCAGGGGCTGTCTTAAAGGAAGTGTCCCTTCAGGATGGAATGTTTCAGTCACAGAAGAAACTGTTCCACGGTTCTACTTCTTATCCCAGCTCTTACATTTTGGGGGATACCTTTTTGACTATTTTATTGGGCTTTTATATCTATCACCCTTCTCTACCCCAAGCCCTCCCAATTCCCAACACTAGGTAGAGGACCAAGGGGGCTTAGATTTCTTTAGGCTACTTCCTGCTGATTAGGGGCATAGTTTCTCGGGGCAAGTCCAATCTTTGTAGTCAGGATATCTCCAGCTTCTCCTCCTCCTCCTCCTCCTCCTCCTCCTCCTCCTCCTCNCTCCTCTTCCTCCTCTTCTTCTTCCTCCTCCTCTTCCTCCTCTTCTTCTTCCTCCTCCTCCTCTTCCTCCTCCTCTTCCTCCTCCTCCTCCTCTTCCTCCTTTTCTTCCTCATCCTCCTCATCCTCCTCCTCCTCCTCCTCGTCCTCCTCCTCTCCTCCTTCTCCTCCCCTTCTTGTCTTTTTGCTGATGACCACTTGACCAACCACAACAACAGCAACCAGGAGCAGCAGTAGGCCAGCATCTGGCCCAGGCCTTCTTGGGGGTTCTCCCATTGATACCTCCCCCAAAGTCCCCAGAATTAAACTGTCTGCAGCTAGGCAAAAATCACGCCTCTCCTAGAGCATGAGGCAATCATAGTGTTGGGTTTGGGGTGGAAGCTGAGAAAACTCACTCCAGATATGGAAGCTTAAAACTGAAAGCTTTACTTTCTGAAATGCTCAGGGATGTGGCCAGTTCAGGATCGGAACTGCATCCCTGAAGGGAGATGGTACAACATTTTTAAAGGATAGGAGCAGGAGGTGAGGGGGAAACTAGGGGGAGCTGTGGTGGTGTCCAATTGTATTTGGGCATTATGGGCTAAGCAAGGGAGTACCCATTGGAGACTAAGCCACATCCAGAGCAGCTGGCTTTCAGGGTCCTTAATTCATTCTCCTAGACATTAGGTCCAGAGCTCAACGCCCTTAACTCATCATCCTAGACATTAGATCCAGAGCTCAGAGTGATAAAGGGACAAAGGAGGTGGTCACTTGCATGTGGTTAATTAGGGCACAACAGCCAATTCATTGCGTATTTTTATAACTTAGACACCTTGGTCTAAACAACAGCAATTTCTATATTCCTTACCGGTCAACAGACAATTAGGGAAACGTTTGGAGATGTGGGATAGGAGTTCCTTTCCAGGCCTGGGAACATGAACTTGTTTCACCCTGGCAGCAACATATTGAAGTTTTCCTTGAGAGGGCTGGACTCGGACAACTGTTTACCACAGAAGCTGCTCGGCTACTGGGAAGTCCTCAGCTCCCCTCAGGCAGTCGGACCTTGAATTCAGTTTCTCCTTATGATTAAATGGAGTCTGAAAATGAAACGGTAGTATCTAGAATAGATTTCTTTTGCTTGTTTCCAGCAATAGTTAGCAGCTGTGGACAAACCGAAGCAGCCCCATATCCCACACCCGGGATTAAAACATAGCCACATAACATGACTGGGTTTTTAGAGAAACCAAAATTCTCTCTACATAATTCTTTCTGCCTCCTCTTCCTCAATGATCCCTGAGCCTCTAGGTGACTGAGGATGCCCACCTAAGGGTAAGGAAGAGCCACCGTGCAGCAGTAACAGCCACTTGCTCTCAGCATCGTCACCAGTGGTTATGAGTTGAGACTGACGACAGTGATCTATGGGTGTAGACAGACAGACTGCCTGTGGGCAGTTAGACAGACACATCACACCCATCTAGTAAAACCATAGAGGTCGCTTCCCCATGGGGACCTATGACCTCCCAGCTGCGGGTTTTTGTTACAGCTTACAGGACCAGATGTGAGTTCCCTCCTGTGGAGCCGGAACGCCTTACCTGTGACAGCCCGGCCACGATTGCATAGGCAGGCACATCCTGCCTAGCATAACTGTATTTCAGCATGGGTCCATAGCTAAGCAGGAATGTTGGCTTTCTCCACCTGCAGGGCCCCCCTCTGATAACACACAAGCCAGTTAGCAGGGTGGGTATTTCCTGGTTACTCCCAGCTTAATTTCTCATTCGTTAAAACATGCACATGAGCGGTCTGAGCAGGGCTTACTGTCTAGGCCTGCTACACAACCAACAGTATATGATAGCAATGGCCTTAATGATCCTGGCAGCTGTGGGGAGTTCCCTGGCCAACAGTTCATAGGAGGTGGCACATTCCTTGCACTGGGGTTTTCTTTCAATAACCTCATGATCTCTGGGACTGTCCTTTTCCACTCATGAAGGGTACCTTTCTAGTTTAAACCCTTTACATATTACTTTAACCCATTTTTTTTCCTTTCAATTCACCCAGCGCCGGTAGGGTTGTAAGGTAGGTGATAGTGCCAGTGTACTGGCTTGTCTCTCCAAACCTGCAAAACGCTTAGAGGTTATTGTTATCAAAAACCTTTCCAGATGATGGGCAGGAAAACATCCTGAATCACCACCCCATAACCAATAGCCAGCGGGGTCCCATCTGTTCTCAACAGGCATCAGGGGACCCCAGCAGTTCACAATTAAGAAGACACTTGCACTGGCTGGTTTTGTGTGTCAGCATGACACAGGTGGACTTATCACAGAGAAAGGAGCTTCTGTTGGGGAAGTGCCTCCATGAGATCCAACTGTGGGGCATTTTCTCAATTAGTGATCAAGGGGGGAGGTCCCCTTGTGGGTAGTGCCATCCCTGGGTTGGTAGTCTTAGGTTCTATAAGAAAGCAAGCTGTTCAAGTCAGGGGAAGCAAGACAGTAAGTAACATCCCTCCATGGCTTCTGCATCAGCTCCTGCTTCTTGACCTGCTTCAGTTCCAGCCCTGACTTCCGTGGTGATGAACAGCAATGTGGAAGTGTAAGCCGAATAAACCCTTTCCTCCCCAACTTGCTTCTTGGTCATGATGTTTTGTGCAGGAATAGAAACCCTGACCAAGACAATACTAAAGTCACAGATAAGCAAGGTCTAATGCAGCACGGAAAGGTTCCATCCATTTGTATCCGTAAGTTACTCAGCTCCCTGTGACCCTCAGTCATGCTCCCTGAGCCATTTCATTTCCGTATCCTGGAGCTCTTCCACAGAGCCTTCCTCCTCCTCTTCTTTGATGCTTAGTGAGCCTGACTTAATCTGTTCAGCCCTACTCAGGGCCAAAGGGAAATGTGGTCTTGCTCTCTCTCCCCTGCTGTGCCTGATGGCTCCTCAGACCAGACGGGCACTTTGGATGTACCTGTAGCCATTATCTTCCCATACATCATACCTGGCTATTGGAGTAGTTCCTGGCTGGGCAAACCACCTCTGCCCCTAGCAGAACCTTCTGCCCCTAGCAGAACCTTCGTTGGAGGGAAATGTACCCTTTTCAGTGAGTGGGGAAAATTACCCAGCCTGGACAGGCTTGGTTGTCTTCGCCTGTTCACTGGTTAGGGTTTAGGGTTTAGGGTTTAGGGGTTAGGGGTTAGGGGTTAGGGGTTAGGGTTAGGGTTGGGTTCGGGCTCATGGGTATCTTCTGTGAACAGCTCTTCAGTCCTTAAGCTGTCAGAAACCCCTTAGCACACAGTCAGGCTTTCTTTCTCTCTCTGTGTGTGTTTCCTTAGGAACTCCAGCGAGACACAAATCCTGCCACCATTATTTTAAGAAATACAGCCCTCCTCCTCCGCTTTGCCTTTCCTTTTCAGTTGTCTTTCTTGACCTTTGTCTCTTTTTACTTTACAGATGCTCTTTGCATCCTTGTCTAAGTCACTGAGATCTGTCAAAACCTTTCCTGCGTTTTGAAGACCTTGCCCCGCCAACAGGCTCAGCAAAGCCACTGAAGTGCCACACCAGGCTTGAGGCTCCTAGTGGGTCAGTCTCTGAATTCCTCTGTGAACAGAATTCCATCTGGACCAGGGAGCTGGGGCTCCAACACAGCCCCTTATCCCCAGTTCCCTAGTGAAGATAACCTAGTGGCTCTCATAAGCTAATCCATCAGGGATGGGAGGTTATAGTACTCAGTGTTCCTGTGCCCCCAGGGGTCAGACTGCTCCCACACCCCACAGCCTCACAGGCCAGGGCGGGACAGGCTCTTCCACTGCCCACTGTTTCCAGAAGTTCAAATGCTGAGTATTTCCAGATCACACTAGTTTCTTGCACCAAACTATGGTTAATGCCCCCATCTCCACGTTGGTTTTTAGATTTTCCCTCTTTTTCTGCTAAAAATCAGACTTGAGGAGAATCTTCTATTGCATTTACCATCTTCTCCTCTTCCCCTCTCTCCGAATCTTCCCATGGGTTCCCAGTTCTTAGGTCCCAGGAAGGGATTTTGAATTCTGGTCCCCAAACTGTAAGAAGCTAATATCTTCATCTCTCCTTCTCATTTATCTAACTCACCTGCCAGAAGGTGAAGAGGAGAAGATGGTAAATGCAATAGAAGATTCTCCTCAAGTCTGATCTTTAGCAGAAAAAGAGGGAAAATCTAAAAACCAACGTGCAGATGGGGGCATTAACCATAGTTTGGATAGAGGATGCTGGTGCCCATTTCCCTTTTTCAATGCAATGGCTTCTTCACACGAACAGACTCCTGCTCAGCCACCATCTTGGCCTCCTGTGTGCTTCTAGCTGCACACAACAGTGGACAGGCAACCTCTGCCCCTACAGCTGACAATCTCATCCTTATGCAGTGGACAGGCAACCTCAAAGACGGCCATGTTTCCTCTAAACCTTTTTAACTGTTCTCAGGGCATCTCCATGTTCCTGTGGTAGACCCCAGTCATCAAGCAGGCATGACACCCTATGTAACATAGATGAAGATCGTCATCCTGAGATTTCTCCCACAGACACTCCTGATGATGACTTGGCCATAGTTACTCATCTCACTACCCAGGACAAGAGCCATGCAACCACAGTCACGCACACCATACGGGAAAGGACAGCTCGTTGGGAATTTCCTCCTGGGAAGCTATGTGCTCAGGCTTCTCAGCCTCAGTTGCATGCCTTGCTGCCTCCCCACCACGTACTCACTGCTCCCCAAATTCGTCTTCAGGTGCCAACTGTACTGTGTAAAACAAAAATTTCCTGGGGGGCGGGGACTCAAGACACATTTCTACCTACTCTAGATAGGGTTCCCATGACGGACCAAAGCTATCACTGAAGTGGTACACAGAGAAGGGGCTTCTGCCCACGGGGTGACCCCAGCATGCAGCATTTGAGGTGAAACGCTCCCCATTGGCTTGTGTTCCTCAAGGTCAGAGAACCTTGCTTTCTGAGAGAGTGGGGGTCTTATGGAGGCGACTGGGGGTGGGTTCAAAGTGTGAAGAGTAAGGTGCTGAATCGGGAGCTGTCTGAGCAGCTTTGTGTACTTCCTGTTTGCTCACTAAGATGTGAGCTGCTCCCGTGTAGTGCTCCGGTCACTCTGGAGCCTGCTGCCTCTGAGTCTCCTCCACCATGATGAACTGTAGCCCCTCATGAGCTGACATAACCCCTTCTTCTATGTTGCTTTTCGTTATGTAATTGGTCATAGCTACCGGAAATGTAACTAAGACCAGCCATCTGCTGGCTCTCCAGGCTCCAGGATTCATCCTAAATTTCTTTGCTCACCGCCTAACCATCCCTTAGTCCTCTGGGCTTATTTCTATCACAAACCACAGGCTAGCTGGACCATCCTCTCACCACCGTCTCCTGCTGTCCTCTGGTCACCACCATCACCGGGATGGATCACTCAGAAGCCAGGCCATGCTCCGATTCCCCTCACCTAGCAGCCAACCTTATCATGGGTAAATCCCATGAGGTCACCATTTCTTCTGAATCCCAAGCAAAGGATAGGATTACATTCTCTTGGTAGCCACAACCCAGCCCCAGTCCCACCTCCTAGGCTGATATGCAGCCTACCAGCCCACCCCCCAACCCCAGCACCCAGCCCATTCTTATGCCCACTGTCCTGGAACAGCCAGTGTTGTTGCTCCTGGGCCTTTGTTCCTAGGGCGCCTCGGAATTCCCCGGCCCCCATGGCTGTGAGTCTGCCTGTTTCATAATTCAAACCCAATGGCACAGAATGCTTTTCTGACCCTGCTGTTGTGGGCCCTCAGCCTCCTGACCCTAGGTCATCTGCTAACGCCCAGCCTGGCTTGTCACTTTGAAAGTCTCCTTGTTAGTATTCTGTTAATCTTATTATCTTTGTCCCCATATACTAACAAAAGCTCAGGGAGGGCAGAGCCCTGGCGTGTTCCTTACGGTGTTCCAGTACTTTCTACGGGCGCCTGGGACCTCTAGGTGCTTCTGGACACGCCTACATCTCGTCAATGATTAAAGGATGAATGGGGAGAGCCAGGTTTGTCTGCAGCACTGTCCCACTTACCCCAGATCTTTATGACTCTCTTCTTATCCAACTAACCACTCAGGGTCGCCTTTAACCCTGATCAGAGTCATTCACCAATGACTAACGTAAAGCCAGAGAGTATGTTACGAGGACTCTCCCTCTGGGCGACAGCTGCTAGGGGCCATTAGCTCCTTCTGTGACCTTGCCTGTGAAGATAAACGACTATGTGCCACACATCTGGCCACAGATTCTATGGGTCTGGCTTCTCAGCCTTCTCAGCGTCACCGAGAGGCCTCCAGGCTACCCTGACACAAACTGTTTTCATTAGTTCCAAGGACCTGAGGAAGCCATGCATCCTCCTGCAATGGCTGACTAAGGCGTACGAACTCCTTCCTAGAGTCATGTTGCAGACCCTAGTGGCCTCTGTCTCATGGGCTGTCATAGCTGAGGATGCCCTCAGGAGAACTTCATGCCACAAATCAACACAGAGCCGCTGGACAGAAGAAGGGTGTTTCTGAGGGCCTTGTTACTGACTGAGTCTTCCTCTCACTGAAGATACAGCAAAGGAGGTGGGGGGAGTGAGGCATGGGGCAGGGACAGGGAGTGTGGGGGGAAGGAGTGTGGGGGATGGAGTGTGGGGGGCTGGAGGGTAGGTCTGTAATCCTGGTACTCTGAGGCAGAAAGAGATCATATGAGTTTCAGGCCACTGTGAGCTACAGAGTGAGACTGTCTGAAAACAACAAAAATACAATCAAAACAAGTGATCCGATGCTCACAGAAAAACCACACTTACAAATAGCATGTCTGTCCAAGTGCCCAGGAGCACTGGGCACCGGTGAGATAGAAATTCAGTGTTCTGTCCATGACTCCTCCGGACAGTGGCCCAAGGTGTCTCCATGATTCTTCGATGTCGTCTTTTCCTGCTTAGCTCCCACACGCCTGAATAAGAAGAGAAGCTGAGGCATGCGTCTCTGAAGGGCAGTGATTCAAAAAGTAGGTGGCAATTACTTGGGATTCCGTTGTGCGACTTCATGTAGCTGCAAGGGAGACTGGGAAACGTATTCTCGCTGGGTGAGTCTGTTTCTCGGAGAATATCTGAAGACATGACTCAGTGGGTAAGAGCACTAGCTGCTCCTGCAGAAGCCCTGGGGTCACATCTCAGCACCCACATGACAGCTCACACCACTCATGATTCCAACTCCAGGTGGTCTCACACCCTCTTCTGGACTCCTCGGGCACCGTGCACACACATAAATGCAGGGAGACCACTCATACGCATAAAGCACAATAAACAGATCTACACATTTTTTAAAATGTGAGTACTCCGGATAGGATACTGATGACAGACCAAAGAGCAGTTCTGCCCATGGCTAGCTTTGTGAGCCAATGCGATGGTGATTTAGGCTCCTTTCAGGGCCAGGTTAGTGGGTGGTGGGTGCAGGCTGACTCGGAAGCAGCTGCATCTCTGAAAGTCCAGCACAGGTGAAGGGTGCGTCCCAGAGCTCCCCATGGGATGTGCATACAGTGGGGTGCATGGACACCTTCCAGTTGTTCCTTATAAAATTTTGTGAGTCTTGTAACTTTTCAGGAACTCTGCTTCTGTTTTGTGTTTTTACTGTGTAGCCCAGGCTGGCCTCCAACTTTTAGTCCTTCTGCTTATGCATCCCACATGCTGGCCTTGTGTGTGTGTGTGTGTGTGTGTGTGTGTGTGTGTGTCTGTGTGTCTGTGTGTCTGTGTGTCTGTGTGTCTGTGTGTCTGTGTGTGTAAGTATGAGTAAAAAGCAAGTTTGGAGGAAGAAATAAAAGATGAGACTTTCAATGACCCAAACAGCTAGAGCAAACTTTATTTAATGGAAGAGGTGGAGTGTCAAGATCTGGCCACGCTGAGATCAGGACACAGAATGCAGAAGCATGGCGACCAGTGTTCAGGAAAGGCACACATGAGTGCTTCAGACTGAGGTCCTCATAGCTAAGGGTAAGGAATCAGAATGGGGAAGTTAACTGTTTTCCCCAGACAGGCACAGGTCAAGCATCGGGTGTCTGGGCACTGGGACAGCCACTTTGCTTCTAGGATCCTTGAAGAGATGTTTTCTGGGGACTGTGAGCTCAGTTTGGGGCCTAGGGGCGGCGTTTGGGGGAATATTCCTTTACTGTGACCTTTAGTGCACATGTGCTTCCTCTAGAACGCTCCACCTTGCTCCTTTTGAGACCGTGGCTTGCAGAGTTCCCTGTTTTTTCAGGTAGAGTGAGGGCTTCCTCCTATCTTTACCAGCACTGGCATTGAGGGCACACATGGCTTCTGCATGGTTGCTGGGAATCCAAACTCAGGCCCGTGTGTTTGTATAGCAAGCACAGTTATTGAGCCATTTTGTTTCCATGGCTACATTCTCAACTGTGTTTTAAAAATCTGCAGGAGCTCTGGTGTGTGTGTGTGTGTGTGTGTGTGTGTGTGTGTGTGTGTG
>NC_034601.1:86682790-86705626 GCF_900095145.1 Mus pahari | reverse complement strand
TCTGGTGTGTGTATGTGTGATTGATTCTGTCTACCTTTTTTTTTTTTTTTTTTAAACCACACAAGAAATCAAAACAGACACGTGCTTAGAACATTTATTTCAAAGTAGCAAGGCTTGTTTCTACGAATGGCACTTTTAAAAAACGGAAAGCAGAATTTTCTGAAACAGGAAGGTTAGCTGAGGGATGCCATTGTTCGACATTTCTATAAATGGTCCAATTCTGCCTTTGAGAACAGTGATGGATCGGTCTCACACTGGCCTCTGGAGTCAGTCCTTGCAAAGCTGTGCTTCTGGAAAACTCTACACACATTAAGGGGTAAGGATATCGAAGGCCAAGGATGCTTGTAAGAGTTGTTGTGATGTCAGAGGTCAAGAGGCTGGGGAACCCGGGTGTCTTCAGATGTAGACGGTCTTCAGATGTCTCCTCATTGGTTGAAGAGAAAAGCTGGGTACCCAGTGCGATCATACGCACCTGAGGTCTTGTGGCTGCTCGGCAACATGGCCCAAGGACAGACCAAGGCCTATCCCCTCCACTGCTCTGTGTCTGCCACGGGTTTATTTGCTGCTTATTCCAGTACAACTTGAACATCCAGGTATTGAGCTTTGCTCAGAACCAAGTGACAACTTCTAAATTAAACAATGACTGAGCTTGTGGCCATAAAAGGGCCAATTGCAAGTCTCACAGTCTTGGTTGAGTTTCTGCTCGTGGGCATCGACCTGCCCACACAGTAACCCTTTGTACTTTCTGAAAGACTCATATATTCGAGGTGGAGCCGTGGAGTGAGAGGAGGCATCACAGTCAAGGTGAATGTTCCCTTCTGAGAGTAGAGCAAAGGTGACCAGCTGAGAGCTGACTGGAGGAGGGGGTGGGGTGCAAGGTCCTGGGACAGCTTGGCCTTCTGAACAGGTGCCTCTGGCCTGCTTTGACCTCCAAGCTAGGGTCACCTATTCATACTCCCAGAATCAGCCATGTCCTCCCAGTCATGTGGCAGCTAGCTGATTAGGCCAGTGTGTCATTTCTGGAGAGAGAGAGAGAGAGAGAGAGAGAGAGAGAGAGAGAGAGAGAGAGGAGAACCAGGGATGGCTACCACCAGCTTTTGGACGGTGTTCCAGGAAGAGCAGAGTGGTGGTAGTGACTATGGCCTGAGCAAACAGTACCTCCACCGGCTCCCAGGTGTCGTGGGCATGAGTCACCCAGATGCTATCTGAGGGAGAAAGTCCAGACAGGGTCACCAGTGAGTCACAGGCCCCATCAAAGACCTTTGAGGTATACAAAAACCAGGTAGGAAATAAGAACAAAACCCTTACTGGGAGACCATGACTCTGCGCCCACAGAAAGGGTGGGCCAGGGTCGGGGATCTCCAAGCCATTGGAGCCCCAATGCCTGTTGGGGGCCTTTATGTTGTGTGTTTGGAAACGCCTACGAATCCCAGGTTGAATTTGAGCTCCTTAGGTGTGTGGCTGGGTGTGCTTCGAACTCAAAATCAATCACCCTGCATCTGCTTCCTGCTGGGACTCAGTGGTCCTCTCATTCAAAATGCAAAGTCAGACATCGTGGCTTCTGGGACGGAGGAAGGACTCAGTGGCCCTCTCGTTCAAAATGCAAAGTCAGACATCGAGGCTCCTGGGACAGAGGGGCCACGGGGCTGAGGAAGAACCAGGAACCCAGGAAAGCCAAGTGCTGAGGTGTCACTGTGTGACCTCTACGCATCCACAGGGTCTCTCATGTGCTCAGAGTTCAGTTCCTTTCCTTCTGAAGACATGTTTGACATCATACACTAAACTGCCTGATAAGGCTTTTATGATTGTTATAAAGGTGGATTATTAAATGTTTGCCCAGTTGGTTGAAACACTGGAGTGAATTTAAAGGGATGCGGAATGCGTGGTCTTCCATAAAGTCCCCTCCACGTTTCCCTTTTACACTTTCCAGAACCCTACACAGGAAACAGCACCATCAGCACAGATAAATGAAGGTGGATGGGCAAATACTGCCTCTCCTGGGACGATTTCTAAAGCCAGTTTCAAAAGAAAAGAAAAAACAAAACAAAACAAAACAAACCTCACCTTGCTTTAAGATCAAGAGAGAATGTATGGGGAAGAATTATGATATGTGAGTTATGTCATGCCATTCTTAACACCGGTATTAAATAAAAGCTTTAATGGTCCACTGAGTTGTTTCTAGTGAGTCACCACGTGGACACCTGTCCCTGTCACAAGCTTGACATTCTCTTTGAAGACACTCAATGGTGGAGCCCAGTGCAGAATGCCAGTCCCTCTGTCTTGGTGGCCCTGAGGGTATATGACAAGATGAGGCGTTCAGCTTTCATTTGGCCAGAACCAGATAGTCTCATCTTGGCCCTTGGAATCCCTTGCTCAAATCATAATTTTCCTAGGACATTTCAGGTCTTTCCTAGTTAGGTCCTTGTTTCCCCGCTGTGGGAAGAGGGGGGTGAGAAAGCCCTGGCTTAGCATGTGTGAACCTCTGGTTGGATCCCCAGTGTCACATCGACAGTATTCGGTGATGTAGGTCATCTCAGCAATCGGGAGGTAGATGCGGGGGGGGGGGGGGGGGGTTTTTGTACCTATATAATACCAGAACTCTAGAGGTGGGGGGAGTCAGGAATCCAAGGTCATCCTTAGCTACATAGTGAGTTTGAGCCCAGCCTAGGCTACATGAAGATCTGTCTCAAAAAAACAAAACCAACAATACATCTCAAAGAGGACACAACCGAAGCAACAGTCACAGGAGGAATCGCAATAGAATTAGATGATTAGATTTCCTAACCATGACGTGGTTAGGAAATATTAGATATTAAAAGGAAGCTGCAGCAGAATAAGGAAGCACACTCAGCGCTTTAAGCATCCTGCTGGGGGAAGAGAAAGGGAGAAAAATAGCAAAGCAAGCATCTATTCTGGGGAAAAGAAGACAAATAAACTTGGGTTTGAACTTTGAAGATTTTATCTTTAAGTAGGCCCCCTAAAGTGGTGGCATGTGTGTGTGTGTGTGTGTGTGTGTGTGTGTGTGTGTGTGTGTGTGTGTGTTTAAGAGTCCACATGTCTCCACATCGCCAGGCTGGGGAGAGGGCTCCACACATCTCTGCATCACCAGCACGAGGAGGGGCAGAGTCCACACATCTCCACACCACCAGCATGGGGGCAGTCCACACATCTCTGCATTACCAGCATATGGAGGGGGGAGAAGTCCACACATTTCTGCATCACCAGCATGGGGTAGGGTGGGGGGAGGCCACACATTTCTGCATCACCAGCCTGAGGAGCTGTCCACACATTTCCACATCACTCATGAACTTTCCATGCATGGATGTAACTGGCTCCTATTGCTTCTTTGCTTGACTTCCTCTGCTGCTGCTTCCAACATCTTTGTGGCCATGAGAGTCAGGACTGCTTCTCGGATGCACAGCACTCACTGTTCATATCTGTACCCTGGTGGGAGGTGATTATCTTCTCAGAAACATCATGCAGCCAGTCCCAGGTGCTGCTCCGTGCCCCATGTCTGCTGGAGGGTGGACACTGCTCTAACATGGAATAGTCTCAGCCACCATTCTACTTCTCGAGCCATTAAACAGCCTAGGACCACACCCTGGCCCACAGGCATTCCACACCCATCTACCCATAGACAGGCTGGCCCTGGCTTCCACCCAGTGGGGTTCTAGCCTGGCCCATATCCCTAGGCCTCAGAGTGCCTGTATGTCTCCTGCACTCAGCAGCCCTCACTTCCTGGACTATACCCTTCAAGTGGCCCCTTACTCACTTCTTTCCTGTGTCCTCTATCCCTTGCATGTAAGACATCCCTACCACACGGAAGGCTGTGGACCCCAGAGTCAGTTGGCTTGACTTGAAATGCCAGCTCTGCTTCTTACCAGGGTGTGCCCTAGGGCACACGAACATCATTACTCCCAGTTTCTCATATCGCTGTCCTAAAAACAAAAGGTATTCCTTCTTCAAAAAGTAAAATACAGATTGGATCCATCAATTTCTATGGTTAGTCTTCACTGTCAACTGGACTGGATTGGAATCATCCAGAAGCCACAACTTGCCTGACTGCATTTCTCTGAAATTCACTGAGACACAAAGCAGATTGGTCCCTAGTAGGGCTGAAGGGAAGGTGGAGAGACGTGAAACCCAGTAGAGGGGACCAGTGTAAAACAGTTAACTAAATATCACTGAAGTGTAGACTATAAAAGTGGTCACTTGTGTGTCACATGAATGAGAAGTGTGTGAGGAACATTAACCTCCATTATCATGATCTTCGTCCCCACCTGTGACTGGCCGGTTTCTACCCAGCCTTCCCTAAGCCTTCAACTTTCTTTTGGAGAACAACAATATTATACCACATGGATTAAAACCTACCAACTTCCTCTCTTTAGTATTTTTTGAATGTTAAAATTAAAAGATTGAAAAAAAAAAAACCAAAACGTTCCCATTACATTTAGATGGATAAAAGCAGTTTATTTTGTCTTCAGCAGGCACTAATAAGATCACAAGCTGCTTTCAAAGGTAGAAACTGCTACTGATCAAAAAGCTGATAATTAATAAATTGAGAAATGCTGCAAGTTTGCAGATGTCCTGTGAAAATACTGACTTCATGCTTGTCCTTTGTTATCTAGGATTGCAAATATTTCCATAAGTTACTGAGAAGTTACAGGGTTCAGGCACCAAGCACAAATGCCTGATGGCTCAGTGGATAGTTTTTTATCAAGAGTCCCTATGACATCAGCTCTGTCATTTGAATATACCTTTTTTTCTGTCCTTATGTGTGCCCATGCATGTTTATATGTGTGAATTTAGGCATGTGCACCATGGTGTATGTGTTTATATGTATAGATTTAGGCATGTTCATCATGGTGTATGTGTTTGTATGTATAGATTTAGGCATATGCACCATGGTGTATGTGTTCGTATGTGTGGATTTAGGCATGTGCACCATGGTGTATGTTTAGAGTTGAGAACAACCTCCATGTCACGCCTTGTCTTTCCAGCTTATTTGGGGCAGGGTCTCTTGTGGCTGCTGCGTAGGCCTGTCTACATCTGATATTGGATTTCCCAAATCGATGGTTTCTGCCACGCTGATTCTGTCTCCAACATTTGCACTGTTTAGCTGGGCCGACAGTAGTCCTGTGGCCCTTTGGAAAGGCAGACAGGTCTGTCCTTTGCTCTTGAGCAAAAGGGAGTTGTATGACATTGGAGACATCTGTCGAGTGTCTGACACTTCAGATATGGAATGACGCAGAGAATCTAAGAAAAAAAAGCCCTTAGGGAAGGACGTCTCAGAGGAGGTGGCTTTTGTCATTGATGCCAAAGAACAACTATGAGACCAGTAAGGCAGGCAAGCAAGGCCAGATCTGGAGACCAAGAAAGAGCAAGCAGAGACACATGACTTGCTATTGCTGCTAGAACAAACTACCCGACGACTGCCCGGTTAGAACATCTTATGGGGGCCAGGGAGATGGTGCAGTTGGTAAAAACACTTGCCACACAAGTGTGAGGACCTGAGTTTGAGCCCCAACACCTGCATAAAAATAGCTGAGCATAGTATGTGTGCCTGTAATCCCAGAACTGAAGAGGAGGTAGCTGGAGCCCTAGGGCTGGCTAAGTAGCCCTAGTAGAACTGATGAGGCCCCAGGCTGATGAGCGACCCCGTGGATCCTGGTGAGTGCACTAATGCAGGCAGTCTGAAGTCCTCTTGAAACCTCCCTTCTTTGTCATGTGTCAGTGTATTCAGAGTCTAGGGATGAAGCTTCTGAGATCCCTGCACATTCGGTTTCCTGCCTCCTAAAACAGAGAAGCAAGACGCACTAGGCACGATCGCCTGTTTGGTGTTGATATCTCTAAGACACTCCCTAGCAGCCTTTGGGTCAGACAAAAGTTTGGTCTGTCAGGGAGAATCTATAACTAGCCTGATCCATGTGCAGGTGAAGCAGGACATATGTAAGGCTGGGTTCTGTAAAGCAAGGATGCTTACGGTCAAGAGTCATGACATACGGCTTAGGTGGGTGATCTTGGGAAGTACAGGGAATTAAGAACAGCAAGCCAGGAAGCACTGTTCTTCAATGGCTCCTGCATTAGTCCCGCCCCCCAGGTTCCTGCCTTGAGTTCCTGTCCTGACTTCTCTCCATTATAGGTTATAAACTATAGACTGAAATAAACTCTTTCCTCCCCAAGTTTCTTTTGGTAATGGTGTTCCATCATAGCAGTAAAAGTCAAGACATCTTTCTTGTCTTCTTCTCTCCCTCATCATCTTCCTCTTTCTCCCCTTCCCCCTCCGTGTGTGTGTGTGTGTGTGTGTGTGTGTGTGCGCGCGCGCGCGCGCGCATGCGTGTGCACATATGTGTGCATGTCTGTGTATGTACACGCATGTGCGTGCACACACACAAAATGAGATTGTGTATGTGCCATGACCTGCACATGTGAAGGTTAGAAGGCAGCTTTAGGAGCAAGCTCTTCCTTGTTTGGATGAGAATGAGGCCTGAGAGGATGTGGTGGGAGAACATCCTCCAAGGGTAGACAAGTCCTCATCTCTGAGGTAGGGTGTCTCTTCCTTCTGTTACTGCCAGGGTGTCTCTTGCTTCTGTCACTGTGCTGTGTACTCCTGGCTAACTGGCTTTCCAGATAATGGGCTTCTGGTGATGTGCCACCATATTAGGCTTTTTACATGGGTCCCAGTTCTCAGCAACTTCCAGAACCTCACAGCCCTGGGAAGCCCCCACCCCCACCTCTCCCTCCTCACCAGGTCTTGCTCATTCGTTGGAACGCAGAACAATATCCCGCTAATGCTTTTCTGTCTCTTCTTTGGTCAGTGTAGAGAGAGTACCAGTAACCCAAGAGCCAGGAATCATTGCATAGAGCAAATCGATAAAAAAGAGACTCATGATCTTACCTCAGAGTGGTTGAGGACCGATGTGACGTCAGTGACCAAATTAAGCAGGATGCAGAGTAGGCCCTGCAAACAGGAAGAAAGAGCGAAGTAAGAGGCACACAGACCCTCAGGAAAGGGTCTCCAGTCCCCAGTTACTTGGCTTTCATTTTCTGATGCATTTGGGAATAAAGAAGAGACTCCCCTTTAGGACGTTCTACCATAACTGTGCTTAGAATCAGAGAAAGATTGGAACAACCTTTCTGGTTCCTTTCACCCCAGCAATTCTGTAAGGGCAGAGGCCTCAAGAGAACCTCGCCGAGCTCTTTTGTACCCCGACTTTCCTTGTCTCCCCAGGAAAACGCCAGAAAACCAGTTGCTCGAAATCACCCATTTTCTCTGGCCATTTATAATTCCCCAAACTAGATTGTGAATTAAGATAATATGCACTTACTGCTGTAACAAACCATCTAAGTATTATAGCGTCTTATCATAAAGACACCAGTCCACGTACACACACTCTGAAGTAGCTGGTGGCTCTCCTGGGCTTACTCTGTGTGGTAACTCAGGGGTCCTGTCATCTGGCCATCAATACATGACCTCAGGGTTTGTCGCCAAAGAGGAAAAGAAAATGTGTCAAAGGTCAGTGTGGGAGCTTTATGGTCAGAACCCAAGGGAATGGTAAGGGTAGCTGCAGAGGAGACTGGGAAACGTAGTCTTCATGTGTGCCCAGGAAGATGCAAAATTAGCAGTCTCTGCTGTGCCAGGTTCACAAATGCTGAGGCCATCTGTGGCCTCCTCTAGACATTTGATTGGCATGACATTTGTCCTAACACTCACAGATGTATGGAAGCATGGAGACCAAATCTTGAGGTCACCAACTGTTCCTGCTGTCATGACATAAACAGTGATGTGCTTCAGTGAGAAGCCAAAGCTTTTAAATTCAGACTCCATTTTAGAGAGCCTGACCTAAGTTAAAGTTGCTCCCCAACCCCCAACAAAACCCATGCCTAGCTCCAGTCTCTAGGCTAATCCCAACAAGACCAGCATCTCCAGGTGATTCCTCCAACAAACCTGCACCCCAGGTTACAAGCCCACTCCCAGCCTAATGACCACCAGTGCAGAGGGAAGCAGAAATCAAGTTTATGATATGACTCTCAGCACCAGACAATTATGTTAAAGGCCACAGCAGCTTTCCAATTAGATGCTTGCACACTTACCCCCTATTTGCTGCTTACTATAAAGCCTTGCCCTAATAGATATTCGGGGCTCCTCTTTCCACCCAACCATCCTGCATGTCGGTAGTGAGCTGAGGGGCCCCAGCTAGCTCAAATAGAATAAAGACCCTGCTTTCAGTTGCATCAGATTAGCTTCTGTCTGTTTTTGGGGGGGATCTCTTCACTTCCCTGACACTACATCAGCAATTCATGAGTTTGGCCACCCTGTATTCATAACCAAGTGGTAATTTCCTATCACTGGTGACATGTATGGGTGTGAGTGTGTCCTGTCCTCAGATGATCACATTTAAGACTTTGTTTGATTTTCTTTCCAGATAGTTTTTATGAACCAAGGTCTAGAGTCTTTGGCTTCATGACGCAAAGCTGGGGTTTTCTATTTTAGGGTTCTGCTGGCAGCTGTGCCCATTTCTGGGTTACTGTCAACAGATGCCTGTGCCCTGGACTGAGTACCATAGCTCCCCTGACTGTCTCCGGTGGGGACTGGAACGGCAGGGCTGTTTTGGCTAAGCTGTCTTCCAGTGCGTTCTACTTCCCAGCACAGGTACCTGCTTCAGGCTAAGGCCCCTCTAAAGCCTGCTCCCAGGCAGGGCCTTGCCTTCCTAAAGAGATCGGCTCTGGCTGGAGTATGGAGAACGTCTGCCCGTATATAGGCTGTGTCTGTCGTGGAAAGCTGCAGCCTGCTCTGAAGTCTGAGATGCTTCAGGAAGTTGAACGTAGTGAAAAAGCTCCCTCAGGAAAAGACATCACGGACGTCAGCCTCACTGGCCGCTAGATCCCAGTGACTTATTCCCAATGCCTCCCACTTAGAGCGCCTTGAAATAATATTCCTAAGAGTTCTGAGCAGAGGAGTGTTCAAATAAATCAGTGACTGACACGGAAACGCATGAGTAATGGAACTTATCTCCGAAGCCAGGCTGGGTAGGTGAGCGCACGCCGCCTCCTAGCCTGTGCACGGACGGCTACCACACCCGTGCCTGGGGCTTTGCCGACTTTTTTATTACAAACCAGAAGATTTTTCTCTTCCAACCCCCTCTCATTGTTCAGTGAGGAGTCAACCAAGTGGGAAAAAAGTGAAGCCAGGATGTCTTTGAACTTGGTTGTTTGGGGGTCCCTTCCCTTCCCTTCCCTTCTCTTCCTTTTGCTTCCTTAAAATTTTAATCCCAAACATCTGTTTTTGCTTAAAAGCACATCTATATCAATAACATCCAGTCCTTGGAGATCTGTTCATGCAGATGTTGCCTGTAGTGGGATTTTTGTATGATTCCCTTTTTTAAAAAAAAAAAAATGTGAAATTCATGTGCTCCTTCCCAGTGAAGTTAACTCCAAGAAATTTACAAACCTTGCATTTCTGTGTACGCAAAACACACCCTCTCTGCTTCTCCCAATGTGTGAGTCACGGGAGTGTTGTGCTGGGTGAACTAATGACTCAGTTTGCACTGTGAGGGCTACAGGGAGCTGACTGGCTTTGAAGGTTGGTAATGGGACCACTGAGTGTGGTGGAGTGAGGACGGAAGCTGGGACCTGAACACTCAGGCACGTGTGATTCAGACAGCCTTTCCCTGGCTCAGAGCAGGGGAGCAGGGCAAACTGAAAGTGATTAGGGACCGTGGGGCTCAGCGGCATTGTGTAGCCAAGCCCTGACCAGGCATCCAGTACCGAGGGCGGGCAGCAGGAGGGATAGGGCAGGTCTCTGTGTGGATAACTTTCACTTCTGTTGCTGGGATAAAAACCTGCTCTGACAAAAAGCCACTGGGGCGAGGAAGCGTTTATTTAGCTCACCGTTCCAGATTACTAACATCATTGTGGAGAGGTCAAGTCAGACGCGCCAGTGTCGTCCACAGCCAAGAAGAACAGAGAGAATGAACACACCTGCCTTCCTGCTTGCCTGGGCTCAATGCCCAGGACTAAATAGTCAGCTAGTTTTCTACACTCTGGTATAGTTGAGGGTCTACCCAAGAAATGCTGTCTCCCACAGCCAGGGTGGGTCTCCCTACATCAGTTGTCAAGACAACCGCCACAGCCATTTCCACAGGCCAACCTGATCAAGGGGATTCTATACTGTGACAATTCAGTAAAATTACCCATCTGGAGGATGGTGTTCTACCATGGAAGACCTCTAGGCGGTGCACTCTGGCACTCTGCTGCCTGCAGGGGGAGGTCCGTGCCACCTCATCCTCTCTGCACTGCATCTTAGAGAAGTAGGTCAGTGGCAGACCCCTGTTGGGGTCCTACCCCTCTGACCTTTGTCCTTTTCACCTTTGCACTCTGCCTGGGCATTGGTGGCATGTAGGCAATTCAGTTTCAATACTATTCAATTTTTCTTAATCCTGTGTTCATGACTAAAGAGACTTTTCTTGTGGTTGGGATAAACTGTGAAGTCATCTTTGCTCTGTAAAATGAGGCAGCTAGTTTATATTCCTATGTTCCCATCACAGGGACTTTTCTCATTGCTGGGACATAATACTCAACAAAATCAGCTCAAGGAAGGAAGGGTTTGCTTGGGCTCATGGTTTAGGGGTGCAGTCCATCACGGTGTGGGAGGCAGGGCAGCAGGAGTGGGAGGCAGCTGGTCTCAGAGCATCAGTGGGAAGGAAGCAGAGGGAGCTAAGGCTGCTACTCAGTTACTGCTTCCAGCTTGTTCAGACTAGGTCCCAGTGGCCAGTGCAATGGTGCGGCTCACACTGACAGTAGGTCTTCTGCTTTGATTAATCTAAGCTAGAAAATCCCTTAGACACAACTGCAGGTTCATTTCCATGGTGTTCTCAAACCCTGTCAAGCTGGCAGGATTGAGGGTTAGAGCACCAGACAGACTTCCTGCAGTTATCTGTACCAGGACATCCTAAGCCTTTCCCCTTTCACTCAAGAAAGATCTATTTTTTTAAACAGGGTTTCTCTCTGTTCCCTTGGCATCTGGCCACTCACTCAGAGACCTGCCTGCCTGCCTCTGCCTCCCGAGGGCTGGGACTAAAGGTGTGCACCACCACACCCAGCTTTACTCAAATTCTCACCCAACCTCAAATATATAAAATAGGCACACAAACCAAATATATACTGGTGATAACTTAACAAAATCTATTTTAAACCGTTCTTCAGTATACATACAGTTTTATCATTTATTTAAGGCGAAAGGAAAATGTTATAATAATAAAGAAACATGCTTGGTTAGTTTTATACAAAGAATTATTCCTGGGTGGACATTTTATGCTGTGGGATGTAGGACAATTTTAGGTTTTTCTAAGCAACGTTGATATGTTGACTCATTTGTGCTATGAATTCGTAGATTTATACAGTACACAATGGGAGATGCATGTTTAGGCACTGTCTGAAGCCTGTCCTAGTCTCAAGCCAGATTTTAACTAACTAACTCATTCATTAATTAAACGAATTGAATGACTTTTTCTTTAATGAGACTCAAATCAGCAACTCAAACAACTATTTTTTAAAAATCAAACCTCCTCACACAACACACAAGTCTGGAGCCCGAGCTGAGGTGTTTCAAGTACAGTCCATCAGGCTTGTGAGGTCTGAAGGAGAGAACACAGTGCTTAACACACACCGTGTGGGCTCAGAGTGTGTACACAGGGCTAAGTGCGCATAGCATGAGCTCAGAACCACAGCTGCAGTGAAGCCAGCGGGCAAATGACCCCGGAAGCACGTTGGAGTCATTATATGTTGTGTGAATTCTGCATTAATTTTTGGTCCATGTGTTCAAAAGCCTTTACTGTTGCTGTATTTTCTGTGTACACCGCACGTAGCCGTGGGATCCTGCATGGGCTGAAATCCATATTTTAAGAACCCAAGGTAGATGCTGAGTTAGGGTCATCCAAGGTAGGTTTAGTTTGCATCCAGGCAAACCAAAGGTCCAATACATGATTCAGTAGAAAGGAACTGGAGGCAAATTACCTCTTAGGAAAATTTTATTAGGAGAATGACAGCAACGTGGCCTCAGCTGTGATGGGGCCCTGAAGGGGGAGAACAAGTGTTCGTGTGTAAGGAAGAGCTTTGTTAAGGGAGGAATGGTCATGAATAGCATGACGGTGGTCCTGAAGTGAGACGCAGACACCTCATTCCTTGACGCGTTTCTGGGAGGGTGGGAAGCTCCAAGCCACACCATGAAGCCCGTGTGCAAGAGGCACAAAGCAGAAAGACACTCCATTAAAGTTGTCACTCAGAGTTGCCTCGGCTATTGGGTTGGAGGCTGGGGCAGCTGCAAGAGGGGAGGCAGAACTGCAAGTGTTGTGGTGTTGTTGTGTCCACTAGAGAGGACAAATCAGACACCAGTCTAAGCCGATGGAGCATCTTTGTTATCCTCTGGCAACTACACTGGACGCTCTGGATTCCTGTGCAGTGCTGAGCCTTTCATGGGATGACCTTTCAAGCACAGTCACACATCTCGGATGGACACACCTTGATTAGCAAGAACAGTTAGCCAGAAGTGGAACTACAGAAGCCAAAAAGACAAGGTTAGTACATTTAGAGACTTTCCCAGAACAATGAACCTTGATGGATTCAGTCTTTGCATTCATTTTGGCAGGTGGTGTTTTCTATGTCCCGACTTTTATGACTGAACGGCACTTCCATCATGATATCATCTGTGCTAAGGTCTGGAGCCTGTTACACAAGCCCACAGCAAGTTGCTTTCCAGCCTAATTTCTGGGAAAGAGGCCGCTCGAGGGTCTGTGACATAAAGACGGGAAACTCAATTTCACAGAACCAGGACCAGCAGGGAAAGAGACGTGAGGGTGGGGTTTCACCTGAAAACAAGACTTAGATTCTCACAGATGATCGGGGGTCCCACTGTGACACAGACCTCGTCTTCTTACAGAGCTTCCTGCGGGCTTCTCCATCGCTTTCTTTCACTTGAAGTCCTAGACAAGATTGGAAGGTTAATGTTGCCATTGGATGTTTTCTATGTTTGTCTGTTAATAAACACAGAGCAGATCCCATGGCTCTGCAGACTACCATCCAGGCTGGTGTGAGTGTGGGGGGGCCTGAGAGTCAGTTGGTCAGCTCTGCCTGCTCAGAACGTTTGGTTATGAAATAATATGGTTATTTTGGCTTTGCAGTGTGACAATATAATAGTCTAACCAAGGAGTCCTACTCAGATTTTCTTAAAATTACTTTCTTTAACATAGATTAGTATTCATAGTTTATGAGTGTTCATTTAAAACCAAGAATTTCTCATCTCTCCTTATACTTCATTCCAGTCAACTATGTTGACCAAATATCTAGTGTGGTCATGTCTGCTCGTAAAAGAGACCTTTCTAACCTTCTGACCTCTGACCCAGCCTTTCACTGTATTTGGAAGGTAAGGCTGGGGTATGGGGGCCTGGTTAGGGCATACCAGACATGAGACATACTGCCAATTTGGTCACTGCCAGTTCTTTTGTGTCACAGAGCATCTTGGTGACACTAAGAACACTGTGCTAAGAATGGTCAGGGTGTGCCCTGGAGTGTACTTTCTGCACAGGTAATTGTTTCCAACACTAGATTTGCATGAATTGATGTTACAGAATTATTATGTGCACCTCACACTCCAATAGTGTTCAGATTCATTCTCCAATGATTTTGATTTTTTTCTTAATTTGTGTGAGGGGGGAGGAGGAGGAGGTATGTGTGGAAGCCAGAGGACAACCTTGGGTCTTATTCATTGGGCACTAGACATCTTGTTTTCTGAGACAGGCTCTCTCACTGGCCTGGTGCTCACCAAGTAGGCTACGCTGGGTAGCCTGTGTATGTGTGTGTGTGTGTGTGTGTGTGTGTGTGTATGTGTGTATGTGTGTGTGTAGTGTATATGTGTGTTGTACATGTGTGTAGTGTATATGTATGTTGTACATATGTGTAATGTATATGTGTGTTGTACATGTGTGTAATGTGTATGTGTGTTGTACATGTGTATAGTGTATATGCATGTACATGTGTGAGTTGTTCATGTGTGTAGTATATGTGTATGTTATACATGTATATAGTGTATGTGTGTGTTGTACATGTGTATAGTGTATATGTATATGGTGTGTGTATATGTATATTGTACATGTGTGTAATGTATGTGTGTATTTTGTACATGTGTGTAGTGTATATGTGTGTTATACATGTGTATAGTATATATGTGTATTGTACATATATGTAGTGTATATATGTGTGCATGTTGTACATTTGTAGTGTATATATGTGTGTATTGTACATGTATGTAGTGTATATATGTGTGTATGTGTGGTATGTGTACATGTGTGAGTGTTCACACGTGTTATACATGTGTGTAGTATATGTGTCTGTTGTACATATGTGTAGTGTGTGTGTGTGTTGTATATGTATGTAGTGTATATGTGTGTGTTTGAATGCAGGTGGAGGCTAGAATCCACAGTGGCTCTCCCCCTTAATTTGTTGAGGTAGAGTCTCTCCCTGAACCTGGACCTTATTGGTTAGCTGTACAGAAAGCCCTAGGGTGTGCCTGTCTCTGCCTCCCCAGTGCTGGGATTACAGATGCGTACTGCTGCTTGCACTGGGCTTTTTACGTGGGTTCTGAGGATCAAACTCATGCCATTGTGCTCAAAGGTAAACCCTTTTGTTATGCCCCTGACCCCCTCCCCCATTAACCAATGAAGGAGATCTGTACCAGGGCAGGAAGACAATCTGCCTGAACACCCCTGGGAATCATTTCAAACCATTCATGGGCATGGAGGGTAGAGCATGGACTCTCAGTGGACCTGTAGAGCCATGGAGGTTGTCAGCAGAATCACAGGCATATCTGTGGGGGTGACCTGTTTTGGCCTGCTGGTTTCCCCCCCCCCCCACACACACACACACATCTGAACTGGGGGTGATGGTTCACACAGGAAAGGTAGATGCCTACAAGCTGGGCTCTTACTAGGTGAGATCACAGTGCTTAAGTCAGCTCTTCCCAGTTCTACTGCTCAGACAGCCTCTGAGAGATCTGACTTCTAACACATAGCAAGCAGGGCTGGAGGTGCCAGGGAATCGAGTGAGATCTGGCTGGCTAAGGACACAGAGTATGTGCTCAGCGATACAGTGTTGATTTCCAGCAGAAGGCTGAAGGGGAGCAATCATGAAGGTGGCTTGCTCCTGTGCTTATTTTTACATGGGATTAGAGCCTCTTTGATGATAAAATCAGCTTGCCAAGATAGAAGAAGGAGCTGGGACTCCCAATCCAGAGAGATACAAAAACAGGACATTTTATCTGGGAGTGTTAAGGAGACAGTCTTCCAAGAACGTGACGACAACTCTGAGGATTCAGGTCTCAGGATGTGTCCTGAACCACTGCTTTAATAAACACCAATCTCCCATTAGAGGATCCATTTATGTGATACGTTCAGGCTTGATAGACACCAACCTCCCCTGGCAAACCTCCCATTTAGTGTGCTAAATTCCTAGCCCTAGTAATCATTTGTGTAGGGCGTATATTTGGACGTGACGTGTCTACAATTAGGCCTAATTAAATCCACCCACTTTGAGCATGCTGAAAGACCAGCATTTAAAAATAGGAGCTGAATAATTAGGGTCATTAATAGGAGCTGATTATTTCGTTTATGATAGTTTAAAAAATGAATAGGGCTCAGCAGTGTTCCGTGTCTGATGAAAGCACACGGGGCCGAGCTAAGATTTCTGGAGGGAAGCCCTCATTAGCGGACGGCTATGTTCCTTATCTTCCTGGTGCTTGCCCTAGGCCTGCTTAGCAAAGTCTTTACATAAAGTGGAGGTCATCACTTGTGATGGTGAGAGGAGTCTGCCACACAAGGCAGAGGAAGGAGCAGCCTGGAGTGAGCCTCCCAAAACTTCTCGGAGGGATGCTCCATACCCTTCCCAAATCTCATGCTGGAGGTGTCTGCCAGAGGTTTAGGCAGCCAGCCCTTCGCCAGCCCTTTGCCGTCTCTCATCTTGTGGTTAAGGCAAGGATTTTTCTGAGGCCACAGTAAATGTGTTGTGGCAATCTCCAGCTCACCCACAGTCTATCTCCACCTGCCCTTACATAAACAGTTTCTGTACACAAGGCTGCTGCCTTTGGGATGTTTTGAATTCTTCTGCCTCCCTGGTGGGCTTAGGGAGTGTCCTGGGGCCTACAAAGACAATGGTAGCTCTCAGGGTGGTTGTGAGGTAACAGGATACCCAGCCTCTGCGAACCATCCAGAGCTCATCTGCTGCCTGTTTGAGATGGAGGTGGGTTGGGAACGGAGTGGGAGAAGTCAGACGTGTACAAAAGCTGACATGAGTTAGTTGGCTGGTGCTCAGAGAAAGACAGGATTTCTTTTTTTTTCCTCCCTCGGGTCTGAGCTGGATTTTACTCCTCGGGAGCTAGAATGTGTGTGTCTTACTGAGCAACCAACCACAGAAGAGTCTAGGTTCTCTCGACTGTCCTTTAGCATGTAAATAAGTGTACTATCATCTAGGCTTCGGACTTCACCTCTGAGCTGTGAGCAAGCTTCCCTTGAAGCTGACTTCGCTGTGTGAGCCAGACCCTTCCCTCTAGGGGCTGAAGTCATCTCTTGCCAGCTGAGAACTGTTGTGTGTTCTGGGTGCCACTGTTGAACCTTGCTTCAGTTTCACATGAACAATTGATCTTGTTCAAGGTTTTCACATCTGCTTTTTTTGGGTGGAAGTGGTTAATTAAATGGGACTCAAGGTCCTCGACCATCTGTGGAAGAAACTTATGGCATCGCATTTCTTAGCCACAGTGCACAGGACAATCCAAGCTGGGCGACTTCTTCACTAAAGGACTGCCCTGAGCCTTGAAGGAGGTTTAGCAGGCACTCTGGCCTCTACCTGTCACTATCACACACCTCTCACACACCTCTCAGCTGTGACAGTTAAAGATGTCTCATGGCACTGTCAAATGTCCTCTGAGTTTAGGGGCCAAAATGAATGCAGGTTGAACGCTTCTGAGGTGACATGACTCTTTGAAGAGGCGGAAATAATTTCTGCTACTTAAAATGTCTAAATTTCCTAGAACATTTATTTCTGAAGCATGACCGGGTCACTGAATCTCCAGCCTCACTTACGCTCAGCGAGGAAAGAAACCGTCACCTACCCCTCACATTCCCCTTTGGTTCTTGTTATCATTTTTCTCCCCAAACTGTAAGATTAGAAGGAGCTTCCTTCCTGGTCCACATCCTCACCAGCATATGCTGATCTTAGCCGTTCTGACTGGTGTAAGGCGGAATCTCACAGTCGTGTTGATTTGCATTTCCTGATAATGAAGGACACCAAACATTTCTTTAGGTGTTTCTCGTCCACTGGAGAATCCTCTGTGGAGAATTCTCTGTTTAGCTCTGAACCCCGTTTTTTAATTGGGTCCTTTGTTTTGTTGGTGTCTAACTTTTTGAGTTCTTTATATATTTTGGATATCAACCCTCTGTTGGATGTAGGGTTGGCGAAGATCTTTCCCCATTCTGTAGGCTGCCGTTTTGTCCTATTGCTGGTGTCCTTTGCCTTACGGAAGCTTCAGAGTTTAGCTACAGATCAACTATGCTAAAAGTTTGTGAATTAGGGGTGCCTCCTGCAAAACCCATGTACACATGCAGACCTTCCACCTTCATGCCCTTCCACCCTGACCATTTCTAGTCTGCATGACTATTGACACTCATCTGGTCTCCTCCACTGTCTCCGAGCTGTGCAAGGGACACTTCCCAGACATATAGTGACAGAACCTTAGCCTTCTAACACGGTTTTGCATCTTATTATCTCCTGCCGCACAGCTCCCGTGGGGTGTTGCAGACTGCCCGTGGAAACTGGTGATGTTCCCCAGGCACGCTAGAAAACTATCATCACCTCAAGCCCCAGAGCAACGGACTCCAACCTGATTCAGAACCACTTCTGAGAAACCCAAGTCACTGGGTGCGAGATATTCATCACATACTAGGGATGGAAAATTGAGTTGCCTGACACTGTGCTTTTAGGGAGAAGTGAAGTGGGTAAGGAGCTTGCTTAGCAAGCCAGAGGCCCCGAGTTCAGTTCACACACATAATACACACACACACACACACACACACACACACACACACACACACACCTATGCATGCACACAGCAGCAATGGGCTTTGCTTTTAGGACACTTAACCAGGAAATCATTGGTTCTGGGGCTTAGTGCCTGGAGATAGATGTGGGGCAAAATGGAAGGACAGACAGACAGACAGACAGACAACCTTCCAGTTTTACTAAATATGCCCCATACAGCTGTCTTTATAACTCGTGGGAGGGGATGAAACCAGCTTTCTCTTTCTTGTTTGTCATAGGGGCTGCTGAGAGTTTCGGTTTGAGGAGGAGTCTCATCTCCCTCTCACCTGTGGCTTGTCTCCTGCAGACAACCAGGAGCCCCCTCGCCCCCCTCAGCTCACTGTGAGTTTGTCACCACAGCTCCAGTAAGCTTGGCATCTGTTTCCCCCTCAGCCACATGGATCCCTCACCACAGGCCCAGAAGGAAACACGAGGACCTCCCCACAGGCCGTCACCCATCGTGGGGAAGGGAGGAGGCAGGTAGCAGGAGGGGCTAGTGTTTGGAATTGCTGGTAAGTTGAGATGTGAGGGCCTACCATGCTTGACCAGCAAACACGGTCCAAGTAGGGATAAGAATAAATGGCCCAGGCAAAGCCCGGCTGGACCTAAGGCTCTGGCTTACCACTCCGGAGCACTGTGCTCACTCTCTGAGGCCACAGTGACCTCAGCAACAGAAGCTGGTCACCCACAGGCCCAGAAGTCCAGATCAGGTCTTGGGCAGGGCCGTGCACCGCTGAAGGCTCTAGGGGAAGGCCCTTCACGAGCTTGTTGACATATGGTGTTTTCACATCCTGGGTGTCCCTTGGCTCCTATGGTCATCTCTGTGCTTTCTGCTGTTCCTCACCTCATAGTCCCCCTCCTCCCTCCCCCATCTGTGTCTCTCCCTCCCCCCTTCTTCCAGGACTCCTGTGCTCAGGGATTAGAGTCCATTCTATGCCACCATGAACTAATTATAGCCAATCTGTGCTGAATGACCCTGTTTTCAAATATGATTGCATTCTGAATCAGGGGCCATACTGAAGTCCACCCTTCCCATCATCCTCTGCAAGGCTGCTTTCTGAGTAAGGTCGTCTTCCTGAGAGGACCGAGATGATCCATCTGTGGAGGATGAGGAGGGATGTCCCTTCTAAGGTTTCAGCCCCCAACACTGGCAATCCATAGACCCCCTTCTTATGCTTTCGCATGCCTGGGTCACCTGTTCCCACGTGTCCTTGCTTCCCACGGGGACAGCGCCTAACCTGCCAGCCACCAGTCCTCGACTGGGACCTTGCCTGGTTGCTTTGAGTTCCCCTGGGAGAACTCAGTGATGGTGGTTTAGAGGGTGAGAAGGCGTCTTCAGGTGAATCTGTCAGGATTGCTGGATCTGAAGGTTGAAGCCATGGGTCTGATAACTTTCAGTTAACAGCGACTCCAGGCAGCTGCTTGTCCTAGAAGAGACACGGCAGCTGCCAGGCGCTGAGACTTTGAATGACACACACCCAGCATCGAGCAAAGCTCCTGATGGTGTCAACCGCTGCAGCTCCAAACAGAAGACAGAGCCCATGCGTGAACTTGGAAATCGGGGCTCTAGATGCAGAGGAACACGGAGCCCTGAACCTTCAGAGCTGCCAGCCCCGATACTTCCCTGCTAGGAAGCAGACCAGAAGCATCGCTCAGGATTCACCTCAAAACAACAGACAAGCAAACCCAAACCCCAAACTCAAAGTAAGTTGCATCAGGGATCGCCTAACATTGTCTCCAGCCAAACCATGTTTCACAAGGTTCTGTGGAAGGGGCTCAGTAGTTCCTGGGTGAATGTATAGAACCTCCGATCTACTTTAGGGTTTCCTCAGATTACACTGGAGCAGCCTAAGCAGCTGAGGACGGCAGCTTACCATGCATGGGGGGGGGGGCGCAGTAACAAATGCACTTAAACATGAAAAAAATCAGGAAAGCAAGACGCGTATGGGGGAGCCCTTACCATGATAATTAGCTAGCAGGAAAGTCCAATTCAATACTGCAGTAAGTTCATGGGCTCACTGCATAGCCATCATCAGCTTCGGTTGGTGGTCCAGAGAATACACATGGAGTGACTTCCCTTCATTTTGAAGGCGGTAATACGCATGAAGTGACCCACGGCACTGGCCACATATGTGGCAGAAAATGGCCTTGTTGTTCATCAGTGGGAGGAGAAGCCCTTGGGCTTGAGGGTGTCCAATGCCCCAGTGTAGGGTGGGAGGATGGAGTAGGAGGGGGAGCACCCTCATACAGGCAGGGGGAGGGGGATGGTATGGGGAATTTCCAAAAGGAAGACCTGGAAAGGGGAAAACATTTGAAATGTAAATAAAGAAAATATCCAAGAAGGAGGGGGAAAGAAAGTCAATGATAATCTCACCACATTGAGACAACCACTGTTACTATTTCAGTATATTTTCCTCCAGGCTTTTTGAAAATAAGACATTATAACTTATGTTATATATCAAACAAAAAATGCAGGGAAGTTTGGCTGTTGGCTTCTCTCTAACAGTTACAGAGGCGAACTCTGAAAATGTTAGAATAATGGTTTTCCTTCTTTGGGGAAAACAACTCCACTTAGTTCACTTGTTGTGAATAAGACAGACCCTTTGACTCGGGACAAATGAACGGGCAGACTCAAGGATGGACAGAAAGGTGTGGCTGGTGAACTAACTCAATCAGAAATTGGTGTCATAGGACACAGAGAATAACAGGCCGAGAATAGAAGGCCAGAGAGGCCAGCGAAGGGACAGCCTTCAGGTAGACTTCCGGAGAAAAGGGCAGGGAAGACAAAACCCATTGACGCAATCCGGGAGACTGACAGACTCACCGAGGAAGCAGGCTTGCAGGTGGAAGGGCCCAGTGCACTGGATGCAACGGGATCTCACACACAAGATCCTAAAGCTTCTAGGAAGAAGAAAATGAAAGCTATGAAGACTTATAGTGTGGGTTCACCAGTAGTGTGGACCCACAAGATGCAGGAGCTGACTGGAGACAAATGGTTTCTATTCTTACAGAAATGGCCAGTCCACCCTCAAGGCTGGATAAGACTGGATATTCAGGAAACTGGGGCAGAGATTAGAGGAAACAAGGTAGGGGAATCGTCTGCAGGGAGAGGACTATTGTGGGAAACAGCCCCGGGGGCAAGAGGCAGGAACAGAACCAGCTATGTTAGGGACATCCTCACGGAAGTCGGAAGTCACGTAAACCAATCATCCATTTTAGTCAACATTCCCTCCTGTGGAGAAGGGAGGGGGGAGAGGAGGGGAGTGAGGGACAATGAGGAAGGGCTGGGGGGGGGGGGAACAGTAGGCAGCCTTGGTACCTTGACTGATCCTTCCTCAGGAGGTCACCTTTGCAGTCCTAAGAGATTTTGTTGAAGTAGACAGAGCTGGCTGTGCCCCTAGAGCCCTCTTATTGGTCCTTGAGTATGCGTGAGCATCATGGCCAGAACCAGCCTCAACAGTGGGACTCCAGGGGACACTCAACATCCAAACCGTAGCTGTTTGGTAAATGTTTGGAAGGTCAGCTGCTGTAAATTCACCACATGAGCAAAAGAAGAATAAGACGATATTTTTAGTAGACGGAGGGAAAGCATTTTATAAAACACAGCACCTATTCAGGAGAAAGTCTCAGTACGGAGGGTGAACAGCACCCACTATGGCTTGCCAGGGGACGCTGGCCCGCCAGAAACTCAGGACAACTCTCATCCCGGGGGGTGAAAGGACACTCATGCCCCCGTTCTTAGCAACTCCATCACTGAGTAGACACCAGCAGGAGAGAGTGTCTGTGTTGATCAGAGGGCTACTCAGCAGCATGGCTGATGGCAGCAACCATCCATCGGCAATGGAGTGGGTTTATGAAAACATGATTTCACCTGATAAGGTACCGTGTTTCTGTGACCATGAGCGACTCTCAGAACGGCTCGAAGTGAAGCAGAAACACAAGAAAATGTGTGCTAGGAATCCACTTTCACAGATTTTAGAAAATAAAAAACATCATCCATAAGCCGCCGTGTTCAAAAAGCGACGTGGCATTCATCAAGCAGCAGGTTTCTGGTTTATAAAGTTGCCCGTAGCTGCAGTGTGTTTTGCAATAAAAGTAGTTACGAAGGATGTATTTGTCTTGGTTAACATTTCTATTGCTTCAGTGAAACCGGGACCAAAGCCGCTTGGGGAGGAACGGCTCATTTGGCTTATGCTTCCACGTCCCTGAAGGGAGGAAGGTCAGGACAGGACAGGAACCTGGAGGCAGGAGCTGACACCGAGGCCGTGCAGGGCTGCTGCTGACCGGCCGTGCAGGGCTGCTGCTGACCGGCTTGCTCCTTGTGACATGCTCACCTGCTTTCTTTTAGAACCCAGGGCCACCAGCCCAGGGATGGCCCCGCCCACAACGAGCTGGCCCCTCCCCCATCCATCAGTAATTAAGAAAATGCTGTGCAGGTGCAGGTGCAGGGTTGCCTACAGCAGATCTTAAGGAGGCATTTTCTCTATCAGGGTTCTATCCTCTCAAAATGACTCTATGTGTCAGGTTGACATGGAAGTTGGCCGACACAGCATTCTAATTGTGTCAAATCATAGTTTTTGGATCCTGGTGACCTTTAAGAGTTTGAGGACAGGGAGCAGGCTTAGAGCAGGTGTCTAAGGTTGATACCTCTTCCCTCCCTCCCTCTTTCCCTCCCTCCCTCCCTCTCTCCCTCCCTCTTTCCCTCCCTCCCTCCCT